>NC_058378.1:64695000-64877500 GCF_018350175.1 Felis catus | reverse complement strand
ATTGATACCCCCAGCCCACCCGGGAGGGAGTTCTGCCTGCATTTGCACATTCATTTCAACATTCTTGTAATCTCTGTAAATTGATGCTTTTTTGGACTTCGCTTTGGTTACAACATCTGGCAGGTTCCTTCATTATGAGTAAAAGAAATGTTGAACGCATGTTCTTTTTGTATCTGTGTGAGAATCATGATTTTTCCGATTATGGAAAATTATTTTTAAAGTATTGTGTTGCCATAGTTGCTGCTGCTGCGACCAGTACAGCTCTAAGTTCTGTATCTACCATGACGGATGTGTTGGGGACAAGATCAGTGTACAACTTCCCATGTAGCCCGCCCTTCAGAAGAAAAGAGCCATGCGACGCTCTAGAAAAGGAACGCTTGAGGTAACTTTTATTAGTATACCTCACCTGGTAAAGCAAAGGCTACGTATCGTACCTGCACAGCCTTTTTACTCCCTACTCCTTCTCAACTTATAGGGTAAACTGATGTTAGCTCCATCTGTTTCAATCCTCGCCAGAATGTAACAGAAAAAATACAACTCGTTGAATGGATCCCATTAGTTTCTCTGCACACCGCCCCCCCCCCCCACCAGCTGACGTATAACTCCAGGATTCACTACCAATTCAAATTCTTAATTTGTTCCTAAGGCTGCTCTTCTGTTCTCACTTTTTAACCCCTAATATCCACCCTTCCCACGTGAATTCAAGCCCTCCTTTCAGGAGTTACTAATAGCCATTCTACTGACAAGGTTTCCATTTGATTTTCACAAGATGGACTGGTCGGTTTACTTTGCTTTCTGGGCTCAGAGAGTGGAGAGGAGACAAAACACATTTCGGCGCCTGCCTCTAGGGTGTCTGTCAACTCCCAGCCCGATTGCTATTGATGAGTTATTGCCTCTTAATCTTACCCTTCTCCTCAAAAATATTCGGCACCATTTCAGAATGCTATATCCTGAGTTGTTAAACCTTCACTAGTAATTTCACATTCAAATAATGCTAAATAGCACGTTTGCCTGCAAAATTGAAATGGAATCTGAACTATTACTGTTACTTCAGGGCAAAAACAGCTCAGTGGCATAGACTTCTGTCCAAAGTAGTTTTAATCAGCGGCTAAAAATAAAATCAAAATCACCATTTACATTGATAGCGTTTTCAATACAAAAAATGGTTTTGGAATCTTTTCCCAAAGTATCTATTGGCTTAAATAGGGTCAATTGCTATCACTGTGTCCCTGTAATTTTTATTTGCTATTTATATGATACAATCCTATTTTTTTTATTCCCTGATTACTTAGAATGGAATTATATACTGAGTAGTAGCATACTGGCAGACAAATGGATACCTGATTATATTATTTTTCTCCAAGCCCTCTTTTTTAAGACATTCAGCCTATTTCCTAAGGATTGTTGTCATGCTGTGGTCATTTTGCATAAAGAGCTAACCTCAAAAAAATCAATTCTGTAGCTAGAAGAATTTCAATATCATGCAGGTTCCCTGAAACTCGTTGGGACTAGATTTTAATTAGAGTTTTAATAGACCTATATTAATAGCAAAATAGGTTTATTTTTCTTATCAGAATCATGAATTAATATGTTTGTCTCTAATTTCCCCTACTATATAACTTATTTCCCCTTCTTCCTATAACATCCTTGGATGAATAAAATTTACTTGGTTGATTTTTGGCTTCCAAAAGAGCATTTTTTCCCCTTCATTTAAAGCACATTCAAAGTGCTGATAGTTTGAAATGTGAACAGTGAGGCATGATACAATTCCAGACGGGCAGTCCTTTTTGTTACAGAATGAACAACAACAAAAAATTATCTAGTTTTTAGCTTGAGGAAATTATTTGTTTAAAAAGATAAATCTCGAGGGTGCCTGGGTGGCTCAGTCGGTTAAGCATCCAACTTCGGCTCAGGTCATGATCTCACGATTTGTGAGTTCGAGCCCTGCGTCGGGCTCTGTGCTGACAGCTCAGAGCCTGTAGCCTGCTTCGGATTCTGTGTCTCCCTCTGTGTCTGCCCCTCCCTTGCTCATGCTCTGTCTCTCTCTCCTTCAAAAATAAACAAACATTAAAAAGATAAATTTTGTACACTCCTCTAGAAATCAAACATTCTCATTCAGTCTTTAGCCTGTATCACTGCCCTATGGCATTGACAGCTAGATCTTTTATTTCCTTGAGCCTCAATTTTCTCGTCTGTGAAATGGGCATGACCAATAGTCAGAAGGATGCCTTGAGGGTTATATTAATTAAAAAATGCATGGGGGCGCCTGGGTGGCTCAGCCAATTAAGTGTCAAGCTCTTGGTTTTGGCTGGGGTCATGATCTCACATTTTCATGAGTCTGAGCCACACATTGGGCTCTGCAATAGCAGTACAGAACGTGCTTGGGATTCTCTCTTTCCCTCTCTGTGCCCCTTCCACACCTGTGCTGTCTCTTTCTCTCTCAGAATAAATAAATAAACTTAAAAAAATGCCAGTGGAACTTCATGTGAAGTTGGTGTCATAAACCGCAGGAAGTGAGCAGTCTGCTGTCAGCGTCCACACATGGGAAGAGTTTCTGGCCCCACATGGGGAACTGAAGAAGTGCTTAGAACCTTGGCCTCAGGAGTAGTATCTTGACCTAATGTGAAAGCGCTGTGAGAAATAAGTGGAATCTTAGAGTTGGACAACAAAGCCTCATAGAAGAGTCTGGGAAACATATTAGAAACCACTTTATAGTTTTCTCATCTTGGAAAGACTGTGGTAAATGTATGGTACTTTTCACTTGATTATAATCTGTTGTTAGTAGGTTCAAAATTGGCCTCTATTTTCCTGGTTTGAGCCTACACAGAAGACCACTTCAGCTCCTCGTTATCACGGAGGAAAGGGAATCTGAGCCCCAGGAATGTTGGGGAAGCCTATCCAGGAGCCGGAGATTCGTTTGTCCATGCCTGTGCTTTCAAGCCCCTGCAGACTGTAGTTCTTGAGAGATGTACCAAGAAGCACATTAGAGACAAGCATCAGCGGCCTATCTGTTGTGATCCTGTGTTGCCTGCTCAGTCTTCACCTTTTTATTCCCTGTTCCTTTCTTCACTCTAAGTTATTGAGACAGTATTCACACTGAGCCACCTTATAACAGATGATATTTAATTGCATAAAATATTTCCTCTCTTTCAGATCTGTCACTGGTAGAAGTGGGGATAAAAAGACCCAAAAGACTAATTTACTTTTACCATCAGAATCAGATTCTAAATGTAGAAACTAATGAGACGTTTGCATACTTTTAAAATGAAGTTACAAACGGAAAATGCAAAAATGACTTTATACAACCCCCGTTTCATGCTTTGTCTCTTCTCTTCTGTCCCTCGCTCTTGCTTTTTTCTCTTCTTCTTCCGTACTCGTTCTCTCTGTGTATCCTTTCCCCTTCCCCCTTCTAGTAGTTTCTGTAGCCTGCCTGGGATTTAAGATCCAGCACTGCTCCTGAGGTAATGGTTTTTTAATCAAAGACAGATAATTATTAGTGATGTTCAAGGCTGAAAATCACGGATTCACCTTCCCTTGATTCTGTTGACTGTATTCCAAAAGGCATAACTACTTTTGTCGGTACAGCTGGCAGGCATACGTTGAGGACTCACACAGAGATCTGTTCAGAGAAAATCAATTTTCAAGTTAGAATTGCCCACTACAATTAAGATCTGTGCACTTTCCAACATTTCAGCCCGAGCTCGCCTGTTAAATCCAGCTAACCGTGCTCTCATTGTTTCGGGTTCTGATTTCATCTACTTGAGGAATGGAAAGGACGGAATGAGGGTGCCATCCCCCCATCCAGCTTGTCAAACACATCTCTGTGGGGAGAATTATTGAGCCATTTGAGTTCTGTAACCAGGAAACGAGAAAGCTGAAATAACACTCTTGCTTCTAGAACACATGCTGAGTAGGCATTGGCTTGGGTGGAAAGCTCTCTTGTATCCCAAGGGCCTTACATGTCAAATAGAAAACGTAAGTCAAGGGCAATGGAACATAAAGTTGTGTGCTGTACCTGGTATTTGACAAATGGCTAAACATAAGTCAGATTAGTTAGGCTCATGGAGTACTGAGTGGGTGAAAAAGTGACAGCTTTCTTTCAAACATGATTTAGAATAACTGACCTCCAGTACTCAGTGGCTACGGATGAGACTCCCTTTAAGCAAACTTATTGTGTCAACAATTATAACCATGGAAAGCACAAGTTAAAAGGTCATTAACTCATTTTGCAGAAGGGTAATTTGCCCCAATTAAAAGAGGTGTCCATAAATCTCTTTAAATTATACACTCTTGTGGTAGAATTGCAATCATTTTTGCATTTTTAATACGTTAGTTTTGTCTATTCTTTTTTTTTTTTTTTTTAGGAATCAATTTACTCACACTCTTAAGCGTAGACCCATGGCGTTAACTTTATGTGTATGTGCAGAAAGAATAGGATATAGTAGGAATGGAAAGTGGCAAATAAAGGCGTGGGTTCTCTCCAATCTCCTTAAGTCTGCTTATTCTTTTTTTTTTTTAGTTTATTTATCATTTTGAGAGAGATATACACACACATGCACTCATTAGTGGAGGAGGGGCAGAGAGAGGAGAGAGAGTTCCACGCAGGCTCTGCTCTGCCAGCACAGAACCTATTGTGGAGCTTGAACCTGTGAGGCTGTGAGATCATGACCTGAGCCAAAATCAAGCATCAGACCCTTAACCAACTGAGCCACCCAGTGCCCCAATCCTGTCATTTCTTTTAAATGTTTATTTATTTTTGAGAGAGAGAGAGAGAGAGAGAGAGAGAGAGAGAGAGAGAGAGACACAGACACACACACACACACACAGCAGGGGAGGGGCAGCAAGAGAGGGAGACACAGAATCCAAAGCAGGCTCCAGGCTCCAAGCTGTCAGCACAGAGCCCCTATGCGCGGCTTGAACCCACAGACTGCGAGATCATGACTTGAGCCATAGCCAGACACTTAACCGATTGAGCCACCCAGGCGCCCCACTGTTCTTAATTCTCAACGATTTTGGTCTCCATTTGCCCTTGCAATTTGTGCTACCATTCACTATGACGTTGGTAGCAGCATTCACTCTGAAGAAAGAACAATTTGAAACATGTTGTAGACTCCCAAAGCTGTGAGAGGGATTTCAGGTTTCACAGGAGGGTGAACGAACCTTTGCTACAATCAGGTCTGGACTGGATAAGACGTGTTGGGTTCGAAGGGACCTAAGGAGACTCTCTCCCCCTAACTGCTGGCTTCTGAGCAGAAGATCCTAAAAAGGAAGCTGTGTGCTATTTCAGAGACGTCTTCGTTGCAAGAGAATTTTTTACAAGGTGAACCTTTTTTGTACATGTTCAATAAATGACCCTTAAGATTAAGAGCAACTTAGATGAAGCTGAATTTAGGAAGTGTGTGCACGTAGAGAAGTTCTGACTTAGAATGGGTATCAACGGAGGCATGCTCAGTACTGCCTGTTCAACTTGAGAGTCCCTGCCGTTAAGAGAGGGTAGTGATGGTGGATAATAGGGAGGGGCTCTGCTAGGGAACTGCATTCCGGGTGAACTTTAAAACGTCAGCAATGTCCTGCTGATGGAGACAAGGCAGAGATGAGGCTTGAAGATGGGTAGTGGAGAAAGGAAGTAAGAGAGAGCTAACTTTCCATACATCAAGGTTATTGCTTACTATTAGTGAACTTGACAGAATGAGGGTGGTGCGGAGGGAGACAGACAGCCTGAAGGGGAGTTTTAGGGAAGGCGCTTGCAATATTCTAACATCATTTAAATTAGAGGCAAAAAAGCCCCTCCTAGGGACATCTGATCCTTGTCTTATCAGTACAAGATTGTGTTTTATAGAATAGTCTCTTCCACTTTGCTCAGTATACTATAGTTTCACATGATGGGACTTCTGGCTGTTTCCCCTGGGAGGTTATTACAAAGTCTGAAGATATTTCTGTGTTACAATTGTGTTAAAAAGGCACATTTTGAGACCTGATTTTATTTATTGTAGAGCATTGCAAGCATTTATACTGCTACATGTGTGTTAAATATTAATGCATTTTTCCTACTCTACCGATACCTAAGCATCATGCGAATGTGTAATTCTGGAAAAGCATTCAAGAGCTTCCTAGGGGCTGCCCTACTTCACACTTAAAAGACTGCCCTCTTGCAGAAGATCCATTAAAAAAAATTAAAATGGTTACCCACTTTTTAACCCAGTGGCTCCCTAGAAATGAGTTTCTCCCCAAAAGTGGACAGATTTCTTGGATACACAGAAGTTGAGATGAGGGGCTGGCATAATTATCAGCCCTCGAGCTGTATGTGGGGACTAAGTGGCCTTACCTTAGTCAGCTGTAAGCAGAGGTAATATATTTTTCATCTCTCACTCTTCTTGTCAGCTGAGATACGGATACTGCCTTTCCCTGGTACCTCTCTGAACAAAGAATGATTTTAAACCCACCACTATTTTAGATCTTGGGAGTAGCCAGATCGATCCCTTTGCCCCATGTGAACGTGGGTATGGTGTGACTCAAATTTTATAGAATAAAGTTGACACGTGAGACAGAGGTCCACTTCTGCTTTTCCCATTGCTTCTTTTGATGACTTAATTTGACACGTGACAGCAAATTCACTGAGCATGGAAAGAAATGGCAGATGGATAGCTTCCCATAGTCCTCTGTAATAGGGTGAGAAGAAAGGAGGATGACTCTGATGAAATGGCCTTTCTCTAACCATTTAGTATATTTTTGTTTTTACCATTGTTTTGTTCAAGGTGGCCCTGGAATCCGCCTTGAACAAAATCGGAAAAGAATAGAAAGCATTCTAGAACATAAGCAAGCGCCATCGTCGTCGTGTTCCAAACGTTGTTTGAAAATTGAGTTAAGGGGCGCCTGGGTGGCGCAGTCGGTTGAGCGTCCGACTTCAGCCAGGTCACGATCTCACGCTCCGTGAGTTCGAGCCCCGCGTCGGGCTCTGGGCTGATGGCTCGGAGCCTGGAGCCTGTTTCCGATTCTGTGTCTCCCTCTCTCTCTGCCCTTCCCCCGTTCATGCTCTGTCTCTCTCTGTCCCAAAAATAAATTAAAAACCGTTGAAAAAAAAATTAAAAAAAAAATGAAAATTGAGTTAAAAAAGGAGACACACTTGTAACAGGCAGAGTTTTGGGGTTTTTGTTTCGTGTTGCGTTTTTGTTTGCTTGTTTGCTTTTGAGGAGGAGCCCCAGGTTGTTAGAGGAGTAGTGGCTAGCAGACTAGCTCCTCCGTAGATAATAACTGTAAACTCTGAAGAGGAAACAAACAAAAATTACTTGAAGGCGTTGGAGAGGGATCAACCATGGGCAGACTGAAGGTGACTTAACTGGGGAAAGGAAGGAACCAAACTGGGCGATACCTGTGTTTTCCCCCGAGAACACACCCCCATCCGAATGGCACAGTGTGGGTCGGCCTCAGGGAGAGAGCTGCTACGATCAGGGTGTTGGTGTTTGGAGTTGGGGGCATCCAAAGAGGCTAATGACTGATCATGCCTCTGAAATGAAGAAGCCACAGTGGTGGGAACCTCAAAATCTATATCAAATATTTGCTGATTCCTGGATTCTAAGGAGCCAGTGGACACAAACAGTTTTAAGATGAAAACAGATACAACCGGGTGTCACCTGCTGTTTACTGAACGGGGAAGAGTTTGTGGTTTGTATTCTGCCCAAGCAAGGAGTAAATACCTGAGCCTTCCATTCAAACGCAGAAGGAGCACACCCTAGTGATCAAGAGTATATATGAGAACTAAGGAATTTTCCAGAAGTCTAAGGGAATATCTAAACTGCCTCATGCTAATAAAGTATAAAGTTAAGGTTCCACAAGCCCCAGGTGATTGGTTAGTAATTTTTTAACAGCCTATTAGGGAGGAAAAAAAAGTCTTCATACGAGGGTAACAAAATCTATTTCCTTCCAATATAGTATCCATGATGTTCTATGAACAATAAAAAGTTACTAGTCATATAAAGAAAGTGGAACATGTCACTTATGGTGAAGGCAATAAGTTGTCAACAGAAACCCACCTGAAAATGCCCTCGTTGTTAGAATTAACAACAAAGACTTTAAAGTTGCTTTTATAAATACGTTCAAGGACTTAAGAGAAAAGGTGGTCATACTGAGAGAGTATAGATGGAGGTTTTAGAAGAAAAATGACAATTATCAAAGAAAGAGCCAAAGGGAAAAGATCCTATATAAAATGAAAACAAGTATTAGATGAGAAGGTTGTACAGAGAATAAGGAAATATTCATAAACTTGAAGGTATATCAACAGGAATTATCTAACCTGAAGTGCAAAGTAAAAACAAACAAAACAACAAAAACTTCTCCGCTAAAAACTTAAAAAAAAAAATAGAGCTTTGGTGAACTGTGAAGGGGAAAAAAGCCCCAAAATTTGAGCAAGACATTTAAATATCTAAGAGGCTCAGCAAACCCCAAGTAGGATAGATACAAAGGAAACCACAAAGTATCCTACCCCAAGTAGGATAGATACAAAGGAAACCACAGTTAGCTATATCATAGCCATGCTACTGAAAAACATTGTGTTTCAAAATTCATTTTGGATAAGGCTGCTATCTAATATGGCGTTGATTCTTAAGGAGCATTTCATCATTACATTACTGTTACCAGCAGAACACAGGATGTGGGAAGAACCTGCTAGGTCTGTGAACAAATAGACCAGAATTTGAATTCTGGCTTTGATGGTAAATGACAGAACCCGTGGAGAAAGGGGCACCCTATGTCACATTTCCTCATATGTGATATTGTCAGTAACCATAGTAACCCCATAAGGCTGTGTGACGCTTGGATGATATAATAGGAGGTGCACTCACTTAACATAAGGCCTCATGAAAAGCAGCCTGTAAATGCTCACCTCCTTCTTTTCTTTCTTCTCTCCAGGCATTTAGAGCGCCTTTGAGTATACATGATTCTGGCTATTCTGTGGCATATACATAAGGGTATATTTTATGAGAGATAAAAACTAACTTTCTAATTCCAAATCAGAGGCCTCTGGTCATTTCACCTTGATTTTTTAAATATTTCATATAATGTTTCCAGTTGCAAGACATGTTTCCACTTTACAAGGGTTTGGAAGACAAACATGGAAAACACAGAACTCTGAAAATTTGATGATCTATATTTTTAAGCAACTCAGAAGGAAGGTGGTTCACGTTTGTTAATGTTTTCATTCTTATTTATGTGTCTGTGAGGTTTCAGGATCGAAGGCATCTCTGACGTATGTTTATAAGTATGTGCCTGTAGAGATAAAATTCACTTCCATAGGGGCGCCTGGGTGGCTCAGTCGGTTGAGCGTCCAGCTTCGGCTCAGGTCATGATCTCGGGGTCTGTGAGTTCGAGCCCCGTGTCGGGCTCTATGTTGACATCTCAGAGCCTGGAGCCTGCTTCGGATTCTGTGTCTCCCTCTCTCTCTGCCCCTCCCCTGCTCATGCTCTGTCTGTCTGTCTGTCTGTCTGTCTGTCTCTCTCTCTCTCTCAAAAATAAATAAACATTAAAAAAATTCACTTCCATGCCTTTCAGTACCACATGAATGATGGTGAGAACAGTAATTCTTGGGATTACGAATGGTGATCACTATGTTCATTTCTGTAGAGTTAATTGGTTTAGCTATGCCTGAAGCTTTGCAAGGAGATCTGGGAAGTACCTGAGACATTGCTTAAGCAATTTACATGTTAGTAAATAAGCTTGTGTCACTGGAAATATTTCTAAACTGATTAAGAACTAAACTAATCACTCTCAGCTATAAATTATCATTCCATCCTCTTAAAAATCTCACCTTTAAATTATTGAGATAACACTTTGGTGGGACTTGTCTTAGGGTTCTTTTTTTATAATTGACTAAAATGTATCAGCCAGTTTAAATATATGGTCCCTAATTCCACTTCCGTTCCTCTGATATATAAAATACATTGATAATTTCCATTAACACAGAAATTGGTAAAAGTTATTAGCTTTTGCATTTAAAAATTTTTTTTTAAAGTTTTTTTTTCAACATTTATTTTTGGGACAGAGAGAGACAGAGCGTGAACAGGGGAGGGGCAGAGAGAGAGGGAGACACAGAATCGGAAACAGGCTCCAGGCTCTGAGCCATCAGCCCAGAGCCCGACGCGGGGCTCGAACTCACGGACCGCGAGATTGTGACCTGGCTGAAGTCGGACGCTTAACCGACTGCGCCACCCAGGCGCCCCTGCATTTAAAAATTTTTAACAACTGGCCTTAAACATTGTCATCTTTCTTAATAATTATCACCCTATGCGTGAAAGTTAGATGTGACCTTTACAAGTTGTCATTAGGACCGAGGACAACTTATAGGTAACAAGAATTTTGCCATTGATTCCCCTACTGGAATATCGGGTATTCCACCAAATATTGGGTATGTCACAATTGCTGCTGTTTAGGCGACTTAGGCTTCTGTTTTTCTATTGCTGCTGTTTGTATGGAGTTTTTCAATCTGGAAGTTTGTGGTAAAGTCAAACACACAGATGGCAATGCACTGTATGAAGGTACATAAATGTTTACCAGTGGTTACTATTCATAAGAATGGCTATTAATATTGGCAAAGGCTGGTTGCAAAGACCATGGGGAGTGTTGCTTATGGAACTCTAGTAGTGATTAAAGGCAGTAAATCCTTGGGAAGCAGTAAGCACTTTTTACTTGAATGGTTGACCATATTCGATCATTACATATCAAGGAAAAAAAAAGGCAATGCTGTTTTTGGTAGGGCCCCCACTGTCTTAAGGAAAGACAGTGATTTTCAAAATTCACTCTGATTTTCAAAATTCTATGCATTGGGTTGCCTGCTACCTATAGGATAGATTATATAAGAAAATAATATCAGGGTGTAACGGTATACATAATCATTCTGAATTAGGCAGTAAGCTGTATATTGTCAAAATAGCTATTGAAAAGTCAGCACAAGTTTGAGTGTTTTTTTTTAGTAACACCTTTGGTATTTCATTAATTTGACCAATAGTCACAATAATCCTGTGCCAGGAAGCTAGTCACTCATGGTGTAAGATAAATGGAATAAGGTCTCTGATATCAAAGAGCTCTCCCCAGACTACTTTCAGGAATAATCAAATGTTCTTTATTTGGTTATTTTATCTCCTTAAAAAATATGAACTCTGGGAGAACAATATATTAATGGGTAAATTTTAACCAAATTCTGATAATATTCCAATAATATTAAAATGAAGTTCTGGGGGGTGCCTGAGTGGTTCTGTCAGTTGGGTGTCTGACTCTTGATTTCGGCTCTGGTCATGATCCCAGGATTGTTGGATCTCTCTCTGTCTCCCTCTGCCCCTCCCCTGCTCGCACTCTCTCTCTCTCTCTCTAATTTTTTTTAATTTAATGAAACTCTGGTAAGCTACAACCAGGAACCCAAACTTTGTCTTTTCTAGAATATTTGATTATCATGTTTGTATCTTTTACCTGTGATCCTGACCTCTTTAAGGGACTGGGAATAAAGTCAAAAGCACAACTGAGTGCCTTGAAAAGATAATTTGCTTAACTGTGAGTTCTGATAGATTACTAAAATGGTAATAATTTGATGAAAGAGAAGTCCCCTTCCTCTCCCCACCCCCACCCCCACTTTAAAATCTAAATTAGTTTTTTCATCCTTGAAACTGGGCACAGTCCTCTGTTTACATTTCCACATTCCATGAACTAACATACTGTGAAATTTCAAGCCTAGCTGTCTTGGCTAATGAATATACATTATGTTGAAAAAGTATGATTCTTAGCTTGGAAGACAGAAGCACAGTTTTGTTAGCAATTCCTCCATATCAATATTTATTTAGCTCCATATATGTGTGTGTGTGTGTGTGTGTGTGTGTGTGTGTGTGTGTGTATTCCCCCTAGTGGTTTATATATATTAATGTTATTCTTATAAGTCAGCACAGCACAGTGAGAATCTTAGGCATTAAGTCATGGCTGAATCTGAATATTGCATTTCCCTTGATCAGATTTTAGTGATAGCCTTTCTTGTGGTTAAAGAATTCAGTTTAGCCTCTTACACACAGTCTAATCCAAGACTATGTTCTATCTCTTGTAATTATACCTGACCATTTCCAGGTACCAAAATCCTTAGATAAATAATTACCATGCTTTGGCTAATGTATTGATGCCTGAGTCTTGCTGATGGGATTTGAAACTCTACACAAATGATGAAAACCAATAGATTTGAGTGGGTCTTGAGGTCAGAAACTTAGTAACCCTCAGTGAATGTTCGGTGCTAATAACGTTTTCTGAGCTTCTCACAGGATTTCCATAAGACTTTCAAACCCTAAGGGACATAGAAGAATCAAGCAGCTCAGAATGCATTTACAGAGAAGAAGATGACAGGAAAAACCAACAAACAACAAAACAAATAGGCTGTTCAATGCCCCCCTTGCTTGGTAATGAGGAGCCCTGTTCTACCTGTCTTCTCTTTGGATAACTGGTTATTTTTCTGAACACTGCCTTTTTTAATATGCCTCAGTCTAAAGTTAGGGGCAGGAATAGAATTCTCAAAGATGAAAGATCCATTATTCTTTTGAATCTCCTGAGGTTATAAGTACCCTGGAGAAGTGATAACATCAGCAGCCTCTATCCTCTATTTTGGAGGCACATTGGTTGTATGAGAAAGATCATCTGCATCCCTAACATTGACATCATCTCTGATGACGTTCTTTACCTAGAGTTTAAATAAATGAGCTTCAGAAAGTTGCCCCAGAATTTTCTTCATAGCCATGGTTCCTTGGAAGTAGTGTATCTAGTGGCCATAGTTTTTGTTTTGTTTTGCTTTTGTTTTTTTGTTTTTTTTTTTTTGGGGGGGGGGGTTTTCCTAGTGGCCATAGGTTTTATCAGGTACTCAAAGAAATTCATACCCCGCCTAAAAAAACAGGGGCAATAAGCTCAGAACTCCCAATCTCACTAGAATTCAGATTTAATTATTCTCCCCCACTGAAGCATTTGGACAGACTCCTGGCAGGCCACAGTTACAACAAACGCATTCTTGCAAACAGGTTGAAACTCCTTTAGCTTCTAGTAGTTGGTGCATTTCGGCAACATTTGCCTCACATTTTATTTTATTTTTTGGTTGGTAGGGAAAGGATGGGGGTTAAAACTCTTGTATACTGACAACATAAATAACATCTTCTGGACCAGTGAGTTCCTGCAAAATAGACTTGATGAATCTCTGCTATCTGAGCTGTGATCTTTTGATTGGTTCGAATCCCTTGAAACTTAAGGAATTATTTACCATGTTCTACCCTGTTTTGTTTCTAATAAACAAAGGAAGCCTTTAGTTCAAAGTTCAAGGAATCATGTTTCAATGAAATAAATTAAATCTCTCAAGAGAATGAGCATTGAAGGAGAAGAATGAAAAATTGATGACCTATTAACAATTATAATTCTCCACCTTGAATTATTGACAGCATATGACATTATAACCTTACAAATTGCAATCTATAAACAGTGTAGAAAATATGACCTTTGCGTTACAACTGGTCTCACAAAGCCTTTGGCTTATTGCAAACAGCTGCCACCAGCACATTTTCTTGTAGACTGCAGAAAAGAGGGGATGCGTATAACCGGAGAACTGGATGCTATTTAGAAAGAGCTCAGCAAGGCCACTTACAGGCAGAAGTGATGGATGGTGAGTGGCAGCAAACTTCTCAGCCAGGGTGAAGGTATTAGAAGTTTTCTTGTCATTGATTTACAGTCACCAAATAGAAAGAACTAATTAGCCGAAGTTGGTTGACTTAGCACTTTTTCTCCTCCACTTTTGAAACAGACAGGGACTTAGAATTCATAAGCAGGACAAAGTAGCTCTAGGGTATTTCCACCGGTCCTTCTACCAACAGTTGTTCTTAAGGATAGAATGCAGCTAAAACTTGGATATGAGATGTGGGTTGGTTTTTACTCTGTCACAAATGGTAGAATAAACGTTGAGACTTTTTTTATGTGGCTTTGGGGGGGAAAAGGTAAGTTACAGACATACAAGTAGTATATGTTTGTTCTGATATATTGCATTTGGATATTACCCATGAACATGGTTCATCATATTGACCCATCATCGTATTGGACTTGTTCTTTGTACTTTTTCCTCTTGATTCAGGGAACACCTTTGTTAAGTTTTTCAAACATCCCAATTGTATTTGTGGTAGAATACCCTCAGAATATTGGAAGTAGCCCTGAAGTCATGAGAAATGAGTTTTGTCACTGGTTCTGTCACCACCTGAGCGTCGACTTGGACAATTCACATGACTTCTCTGGGCTTCAATTTCCCCTCATGATTTCAAACACAATTATTTAACGCTTGATGGTCTACTGTGTGTCAGTGCTTAACATAGAATATTTCAGTTAATCCTCATAATAATCCTCTGAGATCCTCTGAGGAGCTGAAATTATTCCACACTTCCCTGATGAAGAAATTGGAGCGGACAGAAGTTAGGTCACCTCCCATGAGAAAGTGGGAGAACCAGGGCACCATCCTGGCAGTTCCAAAACTCAGACGTTGATATCAGAGCTCACAAACTCACATGAATGCTAGCACCACGTGAGTGGTGTCGGTGAGTAATAGCAAGGAGTTTGCTCCAGTGAAAGGCGAGCCCATGTTTCGTAAGGGGGAGTCAACTGCTGTATCCTGCTGGCTACTTATGCTTTGTGGGGATATGAACCTGATACTGCTAGTTTTTCTGGTATTTTTCAAAAAGAAGTGAGAATTCCAATTCTGTATATAAATTCCTGTTTTTTAAATGCTGGCAATTTGATCCACTTTGTTTTTAAATCTGGCTGATGGCCAGTATTGTGTAGGGCAAACAAACCATGATTTGGGGCTGCTGTGGTTTGACCATCATCTGTGTAATGATCTACCACTTAAACACTGCCTCCCCTGCTACATTATAAAATGGCAAATTAGGACTAAGTCATCTCTAGGTGCCTCCTAGCGTAAAAATTCTGTATGCTTCTTTGATTATCCCAAGCCTCTAGTTTCTATATATGCGTCTTTTCAAATTGCTGCCTTCCAAACTTTTTAGGAGAGCTTCTCCCAGATGCTTAACATAGTAGACCCTGTCCTGTCAAAGATGTCTCTAGTCCTCTTTTTTTCAAAACTTTAAAGAGTAACCCCCTTAGATTATTCCTTGTTCTTTTTCCTACAACATCCAGGGACTCCCCCCTTCCCCCCAGCACCCCGTAATCTCTCTTCCTTTTGTTCTCTTCTTTCCATTTTTATTCCTAGCACCCTGGTACAAGCCTCCAAATTTTTGCACCAGCACGTTTAAATAGACTCTTAAATGTCTCCTTAACTTTCAGACACTTACTGCTCTAATCCAGGGTTTAGCAAACTAAAGTCTTAGGGCCAAATATGGCTCATCACCTGGTTTTATAAAATGGTTTTGGAACACAGCCACACCCTTTTGTAGACAAATTGTCTATGGTTTGCTTCCATGATAAGCTGTGGAATTGAGTAGTTGTGACACACATGTTGTGGTTCGCAAGCCTAAAATATTTACGATCATGTTCTTTAGGAAAAAGTTTGCTAGTATCTGCTAATCCATTGCTTATATAGGTGTCAGATTTAAAATACGTCTTTGCACCTTCAGTGTTGCGTGCGTCACTTCTGGGCTCAGAATCTTAAATTGTGCTCCATATTTCACCATGTACACACACAAGAAGAGTTCTAGAGATTTCTCAACCTAGCATTAGAGACCACCCAAAAATTACCTTAGTGTGTCTTTACAACCATCTTTTTCAAGCATCACTGTAATCTGTGATCAGGCTGGTTTAAATGATGAACCACAAATATGCCGTGCTCACCCAAACTCTGAACTTTTGAGAAGGTGCTGCCAGCGGCATAATTTGCGGCCCATCATTCTTCGAACTATGGTATTCAACACACACTTAGTTCTAACCCAGCTAATTGTTATTGAGAATCTACCGCGCATCAGGGATGGCAGTTGGCTTGCACGTATAAATAATTTCATTCGTTGTAAATTGACTCACATTTTTACCCAGACGCGTCTGCACATTGTGTAATTATTCATTGTCCACCTACCAGGGGTTCTCTTATGTCCTATTCCATCTTAGCACAAGAAATTATACTTAAAAATTCAACAACTAGATGACAACCTGATGGAAGAGACAGGTAAAAAGCAATGACAGTGGTGTGCCTCAGCCACAGTAGAAACACGCTACGCTAAAGAATCGTAGGTGAAGCTACACAGAGAGCCTGGGATGGCTTCACGGAGGAGACGGCATTTGAGCTGGGTACTGGAAACTGAGAAAGCCCCAGAAGCCTGAAAATCCATGGTGGTTCAAAGAATAGCAGGGAGGCCAGGAAGGCAGGGTGGCAAGGAGAAGTGGCACCAGATAAAAACTGGAAAGAGAGCGGGTGCTATATAGAATGGACCTTCGATGTCCTGTGGAAGAAGAGGGGATTAATTTAACCTTTTGGGGCAGGCAGACCTTGAGTGTTTCTAAATAAGAGACTGATAATCAGATTCTGCCTAGATCATAAATTCCTGGGTGGCAGAAATTACATTTTATACCCCTTTGTCCCCCATAGGGTCTACTGGCTCTGCCTTGAACACAGTGAACATTCAATAGAGAGTTGTTCATTGATTAGTTTCTTCCTGAGGGTGAAACATTTTTGTGTTGGCTGGTAGCCAACAACATTTTGAGTTTTGTCTGAGCTTGATAAAATGCTGACACCAAGATAGTTAAAAAAGGGGGGGGGGCAAATATCATTAAGTTGACAAGAAGCATCAAATTCATGACATTTCTCTGTGCCTGTCATCTTCACCCCAGTGGCCAGAAGTGTTGTTTTCAGCTTTCAGCAAATTTTTGACAAAATCGAAACTACCTAAAAGAGGCCAAAAATTTATTCTTTCTTGAACCACTCACGGCCGGGCTGGGGAATATTGGTTTTCTAAATTCGTTGAGGGTGACATGTTATTAATTATTACTGTTTAAGCCAGAGGGAAATGAGATGAAGTTCATGGGATGGAAGGCTTCTGCTCTCCCTCTGGGTGTATAAACAGTGAGCCCTCAGCCCTCTGCACCATGAGTGACAAGAATTATCAGCCTGTACTCATTGTCACCAGTTGCAAGAAATAATGCAGGGCTGTAGGTGTCTCAGCTTTAAATGTCAGACCTCAGGTCATTATGTTCATGATGTTGATTTTTTTTTTTTCTCAAAGAAAAGACATTTCAAAAATTTGTAATCCGAGCTAGTTTAGCCCTGTGGGAACTGTTTTGCTTCTTTCCTCAACCCAAACTAGAGTTATGACTTCATTCTGAGAACTTCATAAAGTTGGGGCGATAGGACAGTTCCACTTTCCGATTTGACTGAGAACCAGAGTCATTCTTTTTTTTTTAAGTTTATTTATTTATTTTGAGAGAGAAAGTGCTTGTGTGAGTGGGGGAGGACCAGAGAGAAAGGGAGAGAGGGAGAATCCCAAAAGGGCTCTGTGCCCAATGTGGGGCTCAGTCGCACAAACCACGAGATTGTGCCTGAGCCAAAATCAAGAGCCGGACGCTCACCGGAATGGAGCCACCCAGACACCCCAAACTGGAGTCATTCCTGTGACCCGAACCAGTTTCCTTTGCTGTGGTTCCAGTGCAGACAAACTTGGTAATTAGTAAGACCGGTAAAGAACAGCCTCAGTAGCCTTGCCTCACTACTAACCCTGGTTTCAGATTCTGGTCTTTGAGGCCAACTTATCTTGGAGGCACAGCATCTCCCAAGGGTCCGTGGTCATCCTGCATCCCTGCTGATCCTTCCATAAGCCTTTTGTCACTCCTCCCTTCTCTCATTTCCTTCTCCTGCCTCCCTGAGCCCTACCACATCCAAACACACCCTCTCCATCCAGAGGGCATGTGCACATCAGGCTTGCACTCCTCTGGTCCCACGTGATTTGCAGCCCCCTTGGCTGGACAAGCTCTGGATACAGTGTAACCGCCTCTGAGAAGAGTGTTCAGATTCCCATCGTCCTACCAGGCAAATCCTCAGAGTGTTTTGTATGCACCCCTATCTTAATGCTTACCACACCGTACTTATAAAGGGGTCTGAAGCCCCCACCCCTCAAATAGTGATCAACTCAAGGGCATAGAACTCATTGCTTTTTATATCCATAGTGTATGCCAAACTCTTAAGTTCTGTTCTTGGCCCACAGTTGTTGCATGAAAAAGATAGTAATAGCTCTGACGTAATAATAAGTGACACCCTGCTAGTCATGGCATCAGATGCATTAGCAGAAGTAGGTGCTCATTTAAACCTTGCGAATAAAGGGAAGGGTCTCCTTACTGAATCTCACTCAAACACAGCCCCCTTCAGATCCAAATGAAATCCCAAGCAAAATGCAAGGACATCACCTTTATCTTTATTGCGCTTGCCTCCCCGCCAGGCACTGCCATTCAATAATTCTGCCAAGTGGTATCTTTTCCTCACGACAGAGTGCTAAACAGTGATTTATTGCTTGAATACACATTGCTTTCATGGAAGTGATTTGTTTAAAACAACAGTAAAGCACTAAATAAATTATTCATTCCATGCTAATTCTTCACTTTTATGTGCTGTAGTAAGCGTCAAAATAAGCAGCCTGTGGGGCATTTTATTTTTGCCACATTAATCTTGGACAGTTTAAAGGAAAAAAAAATAGGAGGAAATCTAAAGAAGAGGTTCCATTTTCAAGAAAATGTTTTTTTGCTTTTTTTTTCTTCTAGCCCCCCTGCAGCAGCCAGGCAGTGAGTTCTGGTAGATGGGCTTCCCCTTCCCCCACGACTGGACCCAGAGAGGCCCTCACCCTCCTCTTCAGCTCTGTGAATAGCACGCCTCCTTTTCTCCACACAGGGCCATTCGCTGTGGCCCATTCCCTGTCACAGGGCCAGACACTGATTCTTTCCTGGGAGATTTGCATTTCCTAGGGCAGACAGGGTGTGAGGTTTCTATATTTCACGAGTGTCTTGATATAGGATTAAAGGATTAAAAATTGAGAGGAGCAGCAGTGACATACTTACACATTTTTGCAACTGATTTCCCACATGGAATAGAGATACCTTTTTTTTTTTTTTTCTAGTCTTATCTTTCTTTACTGAAGCCTTGTTTCTTGTGTTTGCAGTGGGGTCATTTGAGTGACTTTCAGGATTCTTCATTAGCAGAGGGGGATATAGACAGTCTTGTTGTAGATTCTTGAGAAGTTTCTCTCCTCTTTTCTGAACATGACCCTTCCATGTTTTATACCTGCCGGGGGATGAGGAAAGTTGTGGCTCTCTGGCCTGTGGCGTCCACAGGGGTCTCAGCAAGAGAGACGCAAAGATTGATCCCTCAGCTCGGGACGGTAGAAAAACGAACTCAGCCCATCCTTCAAGCCTTTGCTCCAGATCAGAAGCCAAGAAGATCTAAGCTTACATATGTGTGACCCAAGCCCCAGGCCATCCCATCTCATGTGTAAGAATAGCAAATACTATCCTGCAGCATTGTAAAATGAATTAAATGACATACTGTGTGTAAAGCACCCGGCTTGTAAGAACTTGAAAAGATCCCATTTGTATCCAGCTAGGGATTGCTCCTTTCTCTTTGTTCCCACAGTACTTAGTATCTACAGCACTCAGCTCTGTGAGTCTCCCCTTAGCTGTTATGTGCAGTGAGGGGAGGTATTTGTTTTCTCTGTTTGTATCCTCAGTAGCACTTAGAAGAACAATTATGAATTGTGGTAGACCTAGAAAAACAATTGAATAGATGATAGATAGATAGATAGATAGATAGATAGATAGATAGATAGATAGATAGAGCTTAGCATCAGGCTGATTAAAAGCAAGTATACTCTTTGAAACTTTCTGAATCTCTTGTCTTTCCCTCTCCAAAGAGGCCATGCAGCATGGTGGTTAAGCACCTGAGCTCTGGTCTAAGTTTATTTGAGTTCAGATACCAGCTTCCCACTTATGTTCTAGCTGATGTTGGGCAAATTCCTTAAATTCTGCCATCTGAAAATGGCAAACAAACAAATAAACAAACGCAAGCATTGGCTTTATAGGATAGTTAAGAATGTATATAGATTATATTATTTAAAATGTTTAGCACAATGACAATTTTTTTAAAGTACTCCCTAAAGTAAACTGGTGATAACAATCCAGTTAGAAATGGAATTCTAATTTTATTAATCTTATTCAATAGGAAAAGGGAGGGAGGAAGAGTTCACTTGACTAAGCTCATACAAGGAATTAAAATTGGCTCTGGGGGCGCCTGGGTGGCGCAGTCGGTTAAGCGTCCGACTTCAGCCAGGTCACGATCTCACGGTCTGTGAGTTCGAGCCCCGCGTCGGGCTCTGGGCTGATGGCTCAGAGCCTGGAGACTGTTTCCGATTCTGTGTCTCCCTCTCTCTCTGCCCCTCACCCGTTCATGCTCTGTCTCTCTCTGTCCCAAAAATAAATAAACGTTGAAAAAAAAAAATTGGCTCTGTAACCAGAATCCAGCCCTCTCATCTTCTAACTTTAGGTCTCCAACCTGCCACCATACTTGATTTGGCTTTGTCCCATTGTACAGAGGATGCAGTTTTGAGTGCCCTTTAGGAAATAGTTGAAAAACCTGGAATTCAGATTCTGATTCCAACTACGTACCCTGATGTTCTTGTACTTATACAGGGCTCCCCATTTCTAGATAGAAGAAATTCACACAAGGGGAAGTAGATCTCTTCAGTTCCTGGCCAGCTTTTGGGTATCTTGCATGAAAGCTTACACTTTTGAATGATAGCACAGAAAAAAATCAGTAAACCTTTGGATTGCTTCCTAGGCATATTTTATAACTACCCAGCCCTCCCAAAAGAGATACACAACATTGAATTATCTGTAGCATTTAATCCTTTAATCAGCCTAAACTTTCAAGAGGAAATCCAGTGTTTGGAATGTCATCCATAAGATAACAATTTCAGGAAATAGCATTGCCCTTGTGTTACAGTTACTCAGATTTTTTTTTTTTATCCTGCTTTTCTAGATGCTTGCTACAATAATTGCTCACGTAACTGGAACGTGTTGTTTATGCCTGGAAAAGTCCATTACCAATATAACTACAGTCAGTCAGTCAGACCACTAACAAACATTGAAGTTCTTTAGGTCAGGCAGGAGAACATTACGTCTGGGTTCACATGCAGTTGTGAGCATAAAGGACCATTGGAAGCGTAGTGACTGGAATGTGTGTGTAGGAGCCATGTTCTACTTTATGAAATTTAAACTTTAAGATCAATGGGAGGCCACACAGATATTCCAGAGAGTGGGAAAAAAATGACATTCTCTTTAAAAAAAAAATAAGGTTACAGTGGTAGCAGGGCAGAGGGTGGCTTGAGGGAAGTGAGGCGAGAGGGTGGCGGCATCGTTAGAGGCACTGGAGCAGGCCAGAGCAGTGAGGGGGGGGTTAACGATAGAGGCGGTTAGGGCTTAGTGACTGATGAGGTTTGGGGAGAAAACAGGGGGGTCGAGTGAAGGCAGGCTCAGAGCTCTAGCTTGAGCAACGACAGTAGCATTTACTAAGCCTGGCAGCACCGATAGCGTAGATGAAGGTGCTCGACAGTGGATGGTATTACAATGGGAAGAGACCTTACAAATGGGTAGTGTAGCCATGGAGGAGACTGAAGCCCTCAGTGTCAGAGTTCAGGCTTACGTCCATGTGTCCGGGTTCACAGCCCAGGACCGCTGAAACGATAGTTGCTTCGAAAAGATCTAATGAGCATCTCATGTGGAATCCCATGCGAAGGTGGCCAATAAGTGAAGCCAATGAAGGTCAAGAATGAGAGTCTTCACAGGCATGGGCTCCTTCGCAGGGTGGGTGTTTGGGGGGGGGAAGCTTCGATTGTTTCAGGCACGGAGGGAAAGCTAGGGCGCAATCAGAAAACAGTTCTCTTTTCTCATTTCTGCCAAAGTTGCCTAAAGGTATCTCAGAAAAAAAAAGTGTGCAGATTTTTAAGGCACTGGCAATTTGCTGTGATCTAATTTGTCATTCTAATAAGTGCTGTCGGTTAAATCTCATTTTATTCATAATTTTGTATTCTGTTTCTTGAAGAGAGGCCCTCAAATTGTAGGACTGTCGTCCCCACAAAACCGTGTCTAGGCCTGATCCTACTGGTCACATTCCTCAGTTGACTTTTCTTTCTCTTTTTAATGTTTATTTTTTGAGAGAGAGGGAGGGAGGAAGGCGCAGAGAGAGAGAGAGAGAGAGAATGAGCACAGGAGGGGCAGAGAGAGAGGTAGACACAGAACCTGAAGCAGGCTCCCGGCTGTGAGCTGTCAGCACAGAGCCTGATGCGGGGTTCGGACTCAGGAACTGTGAGATCATGATCTGGGCCGAAGCTGGACGCTTAACCTACTGAGCCACCCAGATGCCTCCCTCAGTTGACTTCTTGTAACTCTCCCCCATGTCAGAACTGGCCCCCTCCAGTCCTTCTGTTCATAGGAGCTCCTGCTCCTATAACCGAGTCAGCATATGGCATGCTAAGATTATTCCTGACTCTGAGAAGCTCCTGGTTAAGAACAGATTCTTCTAAAAGTATAACCTCCACCATTTGTCAGACAAGGTGGTTAGAGTTACATGATCTTTGCAGTCCTTCCTAATTTTGTCATCAGTTTCCTTTAAAAGAGTGACAAAATGCTAAATATTTAGTCATCCAGATGCCACTGGAGAGGATTAGAACTGAAATCCTATGGAAGCATTTTGGTTCTGTGATTAAATTATAAGAAATGCATGAGAATCACTTAACTTCCATAGGTTTTTTTTCTTCCAACAGAACACTTTATTACTTATTAATAAGTTTTACTTGGGATTTCAAGATGCTATTTAAATTTCACTTTCAAGCCAGCTTTTTTAAGCTTTGAATTTCCTCTCAGGCAAATTGTGTCCCATGACACCTTAGCACTCAGACAAGGCAAACAAAAGATCTATTAATAAAGGTCAGTTGTTATTGATTATTTATTTATTTTATAAAAGACAGTAAAATGTTTCTCTTCCTCCCTGGCTCACCTTAAGACTTCCCCATGGTAAAGGAAAATATTTGAACTTACCGTGTTAACTATCTCTGATTTTTTGTTCTTATTGCTTTTGTTAGTTTCACTGAATGGTAAAGGAGAAGAGAAAATGAAAAAAAAAAATACAGCCTGTAGTCTCATTTTTTAATTTCATTTTTCTTGAGGTTCCTCTTCTGACACTTGGATCACCATAAGATGCATGTCTCTATTTATTAGCTTCCTGTTAGTATGTTATGTTAACCTTGAAAAATAATATTTTAAAAAATTGAGTTAACCTCTTCAGACCCATGAATAACAACATAAAAACCAAGATGCGAAAGTGGAAAAGGAATGACTTGGGTCATTTCTTTGTATTAAAGCTTAATATCAGGAAGCATAAGAACAGAAGGGCCCCTCATCATTAACACACAGTTTGCTGCTTAATGGTGTGTTCATCTCGTGTGTGGGTTCTCACATAGGAAGAGTTTAATATTTAGATAGTGTCTCTAATTCAAACAGAGAATGATTTGAGAGCTCGGAGGTTTGTATTCCTCAGATCAGTGTATCAGGGATGTTAAAAGGGAACTTCTCCATTCCTCACCTCCCTTTTCTCTCTCCTGACAAACTCAGGTTTTTTCCCCTTTTACTGAAACATAGGGGTTTCCTCTCTTTCTTTTCTAGATTTCTAGAAAGAAGATACTGAAAAAAAATGTCTTCTTACTGTTTTATAACTCCTTATTTGTGCCAAATGACATAATTCAAATAGGGATTAAGTCAAAGGAGGATGGTCTGTTCATTCCTTTCTAAAAATAATGGAGGGGAATGAGGAGATCATGGTAAATACTTTGTTTCTTTAAGAAACATTTGGCTTGCATGGGTTATCCTATGTGTTTTCCTTGAACTGTGTCTCTCCAAACTATCCACTGAATTCCCTGCTTCTGTTCCCCCATTCCCTAGCCCCATTTATGTTCATGTCTTGAAGCTCTGCCTGTAGGTCTTTCCAGGTCTGTTTAATTTTTCTATTTTACTCTCCCTATATAAAGAGGGCTTGGCTTGAATATGCATTTTCTCATATATTGTACACTTTATCTTGGTACTCTTTGAGGATTACACTGGTACTGGTATCATGCTTTTTTCTAGGGGGAAAAAAAAGAAGATCATTTAATTTAGTATCTCTCTAGTTCCCCTGGTGTTAATGCAGATGACTAAAATAGACTATAATTTAGAGCAGAATAATTTAGAGGAAGGAGACTATGAAATGGTTAACATTATCCACTAGATATGGATATGTGCTTTGGGAATTATCCTTTTTTTTTTTTTAAGAGACAGAGAGACAGTGAGGGGAGAGGGAAGACAGAGAGAGAATATTAAGCAGGTTCCACACTCAACATAGAGCCTGACACAGAGCTTGATCCCACAACCCCACAACCCCATGACCCTGGGATCATGACTGAGCCAAAATCCAGAGTTGGATGCTCAACAGACTAAGCCACCCAGGTGCCCAAAGCCTATTTTTTATTTAAAAAAGGAAGAGGAGGAGTAAGAGAAAGAGGCAAGGATATGTAGGACTGAATTGTGAGCATTGTGAGATTAACAGATTTTGGAGAGAGTTGTTGTTGTTGTTGTTTTTTTCTTTTTTTGGAGTTGATAGTATCCGTCACCTTGGAGAATAGAGAATAAGTCCTATTTTTAAGATTTGCTTCAAAGAACAACTTAAGTCCACTGGATTTGTTTGCTAAATATAATGACCTAGCTCTAGGAATAGAGTATAATAGCCTTTTATTACATGCATTTCTTTGTTAGTCACTACCAGGAGAGAACTTGACTTTCAGCACACAGAGTGGGGAGAGATGTGAGTTGCCTTGAGTGAGAGCTGCAGTTTTCCTCACGTGGAAACTCCTGGGACAATGCTCCCCAGCTCATGTGCCATCAGTGGCCGCACATCTTAGCTGCAAATGACCTCTAGATGGGAACAGACTCAGAGGGAGAATATAGCAAATTTTACTTAAAAACATTCTACCTTCCACAAGGACTGTTCCATATGCTGTGGTTTGCTTTGTGTCTCCTGGCACAGAGTCAGTTATCTGTCTATCCCTGTGTCTGCAGCACTGTTGGCTGTCTGGTCTTGTAAGCTCCCCAGGAGAGGGGCAGTAGCCATTTAACTCACACCATTTCAGTGTCATTCAGAGGATATTACATAAACAAGCATTACATTAAATTAGGTGTGGGCTCTTAGAAAACGTGAAGACCATTTGGGATTAAGGACTCTCCAGGGGCAAAAATCTACTGATTGCTTTCTGGCTGGCCCCACACCCCAAATTCACCCCACCCTTTCTACTGGTTTTCTTTTCACACTGAGTTTGTATGTTCTGGATTACCGCCATCTGATGACTTAAAATTCCTGTGTATGGTTGTTGTGTGCGCCATTATACTAATCTTTCAACTCCCTTCTGAGGTCTCTTACTCTGATTTAGCTATTATTTATTTCTCCTCCCTTTGATGACTCAAATGGAGCTCAATTCCACATTCACTTAACTCTTCTGAAAATGAAGATACCATAAGCTGTTCTGTTGAAATCTTCACTTAGATGTGCATGCATTCATTGTCCGGAACCCTCATCTGGAGGCTACCAAGTTCTGTGATTGAAGTAGAAGGATCATCTCCTAACAATGAATTTCACCAAGGTTCAAAAGTTTTAAAAAATAAATTAAAAACAGCAAATGGAAATACCATTGATGTAAAGTCAGTGAGGAATTAAAACTCAAGTTTGTCTCAATGAGGAAAAAAAAAATATCCCAGGGATGTCTGAAAGAAGGAAGAGTAAAGGAGTGGTCTGTGGCCAGTAACACGTCTGAAGGACAATAGGTCTCCAATACTTTTGAATTG
The DNA here is from genome assembly GCF_018350175.1 of Felis catus. Classification (NCBI taxonomy): domain Eukaryota; kingdom Metazoa; phylum Chordata; class Mammalia; order Carnivora; family Felidae; genus Felis; species Felis catus. The sequence continues at coordinate 64,851,616 of NC_058378.1, read as the reverse complement.
GACACAAAGTGAGGACCCAGTTCTGTCTTGCCTTTAGTTACCGGAACACTTAGTTAGGATAACATACCATGAGGGTAATGAAGCACCGATAAGAGTCTATGTATAATGTGAGTTAAACTTGTCCACCACTTACCAGCTAAATAATTCAAATCACTTAGCCTCTTTGTGCCTCAATTTCCTCATCAGAAAAGAGAGAGAGAGACAGAAAGAGAAAGAGAGAGAGAATTACTTGAAATGCCCTTAATATTTAAATTTGGCACATGGACTATGCATCCAGTAAATGTTAGATGTCATTAATGATAGCAACTACTTAAATTTGCGGAGTACTTTAACATTTTCACAGAATTTGTCCACTTCTATTGTTTGTTTCTCCCATCTCTAAGAGACTAAGGAGAGATAACATTATCTCTTTTTTTTTAATGTTTGTTTTTAATGAGTCTGTTCAATATTTAAGTGACTTCTTTGAGGTCACACAGTGACAGACACTGCTAGTTGTTCTTTGAGGTCACACAGTGACAGATACTGCTCAGCAGCCTCTACCCACTTTTCTGTTACTGGCAGGGCCCATCTCTTACCATAGAAAACAGCAAGTCTATCCCCAGACCTCTATCCTCCTTGTTTTCTCCACTTTCATTGAAGCCATGATGTGGCACGTGGCTGAATCCCTGGTCATTGAGACGGCAGAGATTTTGCTCTGAGGGCTTTGGGAAAGAGTTTCCTTTATAAGCTAAAACCCAAACCAAACCAAACAAAACAAATGCAGATATACACTAGAGGTCCTTCTTTACTTCACTGAGTGTGACTGGGTCTGCATATGCTGCAAAGAAGTGTTATGGCCGCCGTGTGAGTGAGGGCACCTGGCACTAAGTATTGACTCCATCAGAGAGGAAATACATACGTATATCGTGTGGCTGCTTGACAGCATTGTGAGGCTACATTAGTCCCGGAACTCCGTAAACTGTGGACATCTTGTTATATGAGACAATATATCCCTTATTATTTGAGTTATTTTTACTATTCTGTTGCTTGCTGCCAGAGACATGCTAACAGATATGGTGGCTAAACCAAGACTCAAAGTCTGGTCTTCTGATTCCAAAGTGTTTGTTTGCTCATTTATTTGTTTTCGGGAGAGCATAGTGTTAGCCTATAATTAAGGCCTCCACAGAATAGCCAGATGTATGTGTCTATTCTGATATTCTGTGTGTCCTTACCCCTAATTTAAGCCTTAGCTAAACTCAAGGACTTGCTCTCTGCTGACTCCTCTGTGAGCTTTCACACCTCAGGACCTCTATCTTCTCGCTCCCTTCCCTTAGAAAACCAGCTCTGTAGCCTTTTGTCTCCAACAGAATCATACACATCATCTGGGATTTGTCTTGACTGTCTTCTTTTGTAGAGACTATACCCGATTATACTTTTCTTTCTTCCTCTCTCAGAGATTTAAACACTTTTCTCTTGCGTGTGACCATCTGTGTACAACTTAGTGTGACCTTAGTGACCTTAGTGTGACCATCTGTGTACAACTCTGCCTCTTTACTTGACTGTGAACTTCCAGGGATGGGTCCTGAGTCTCATTCTCCCTTTGTGTCCTCACAGCACATATATATATATGTGTGTGTGTGTGTATATATATATATATATATATATATATATATATATATATATAATCCTTGCCTCTTAAGATGGCTTAATAAATGTTTATTGAATTAAATGTGTAGAATTTTAAAGCCAAAAGTTCTTTCTTCTGAAGAAAGCTCTCATTTTCTGGGAATTATAAGAGGCTCTTATCCTTGCATTCATGACCCCCCTAGGATTCGGGAGATCAGTGATATCATTAAAGTTATATTCATTGTTTTATGCTCATAGATTTTATTAGATCAGATTCTTAAAGAATTCATAGCTACTCAAAAGAATTAGAACTTCTGTTTAAGTTAGAAAGTTGAATAAATGCTTTCTGAGCCAAAGACACAATCTGGAATATGCATATTTTTAGGAAAACTGCTGTAAGTTTACTTTTTTTCCCTAAAACTGGAATGTAAAGAAAACAACCCAAAAGAAAACAGATTTCTGGCTCTTGAACACCCCTCTTTATATTTTATCCAGTTATTCAGTCCCCTGAAAGATTGCTCCAGATCTCTTCAGACCTTAAAATTTTTTGCCCCCATATCACTTCTATCCACATATTTAAAAATATCCAACCAAATGGTCCCTGGCAAGCAGCTGTAGTAAGGAGAGGTGGCCATCTGAGATAGAGCAAACACCAGGTGAGGAAACACCAGGGCATGCTGGAAGCTGGTGGAGAAAGGACGGAGGTAGTCAGCTTTCATCCCTGAACCAACCTGCCGGCATCTTCAGTGTGGCTTTGCCATTGTGCACCCAAGCAGGACTGTGGCCCAGCCCAGGTAGGTGGAATTATGAACAGTAGCATGGTTGAGTTCTATGGAACCTCCCCATGTGTTACAATGACAGAAACACTGCCCAGGCCAGCCCTGAAGCACCAGTAACAGAGAGAAATACAAAAGAAAATGCCTTGTTTTATATAGACCAGGACCTGTGTCACCATCTACATTATTCAGGAACTGGAACTGTAGACCTTCAGGAATGAAAGAGACTTTAGGGTCTTAATGCCCAAACAGCTCACTGTCAAGGAGGCCAAGGCCACCCTTTTGTTTTCTTTCCCTGGGATTAGAATCCACTTCTGCAATTGGACACAGAAAAAGGAAAAAAGAAAAAAAGGAATGCAAATCATTACTAATTGAAAAACAAGGGGACATGTGTTGCTTTTCTAGGATTTGCCAGAGTTGAAGACGAGTTGAGGTAAAGGGCAGTGGCCAGGCCAAGGGTTCTGATAGAACTCACCTCTCCCTAAATGTCCATAAGTTCTCCCACAGTTACCTGGCCAAAATTCATTGTTTAAGAAGAATAGTAAGCTTGTTAGACCAGCTCCTCCTTCAAAACATTCTCAGCAGCCTTCTATCAAGCAAGTTACTAGTCTGCTCCTTAGCTAAAGAATTAGAAGAGACCACTTACAGGGGGAATATTTACATTCTTCTTAGGGAGTAGGGGGAATGGGAGATTCATTGATGCCCTAACCTTCCATCTGCCTTCTTCTGGGATACACTGTTTTAAGTTAGCAAAGGAAAGGGTCAGTACACTGTGTTTCTTCCTTAGGAAAAGAAATGGAGAATTCCTATCCTTCTACTTGAGAAGTGTGGAATAAACGTTGGTCTAGGAATTAATACAGTTGTTTTCACAAATATATTGTGTAGAATCAGGTTACCAGGAAGGAATTTTAGGGGGGTCCTTAAATGTGTGGGTTTTCATTTCTAAATGATGTTTTTCAGTTAATTAAAAAAAAAAACATGCTGTCACATTCAACGGTGTCATCTGGCCAGCTACTTGGCATACTGGAGGCTGCCAATGTGTAAATCTAGGGTGCTTCCATGTTAAGACAGCCGAACGCACACCTGGAAATAAGACTTGCCCTGACGTTTTGCTGCAGCAGAATATTTTTTCCTGGGTTTTGCTGTTTTACACTAGAACACTGTTAATAGCCATCCATATACTAGTGTGTCTGTCTCTATGAATGTTCCTGTTTCATAACCCAGTGCAGAGGGAAGTTGAGGTTAGATGAGGGGAGGAGCATATTGGCCTTTTCCTGCCCCCCCCGGGTCCACTGTGATGGTTGTTCACCCCCCACGACCATCTTTATTGAGGAATAATTGACAAATATAATTGTATATATTTGAAGTACACAGTGTGATGATGCTTTGATATACATATGCATTATGTAATGGTTGCTAAGATAGAGATGATTAACATATCCATCACCTTGCATAGGTATCTCTCTCTCTCTCTCTCTCTCTCTCTCTCTCTCAGTGAGAATGCCTAAGATCTACTCTCAGTAACTTTCAAATATACAATATTGTATAATTAATTATAGTCACCCTGCTGTACATTAGAGACTCAGAACTTCTTTTTTAAAATTGTTTTATTTATTTTTGAGAGATAAAGCACAGATGAGGGGCAAAGAGAGAGGGAGACAGATAATCCAAAGCAGGCTCTCAGCTGTCAGCACAGAGCCCGATGTGGGGATTGAACTCACAAACTGTGATATTGTGACCTGAACCAGAGTTGGATGCTTAACCCACTGAGCCACCCAGGTGCCCCCAGAGCCTCAGAAATTCTTATAACTGAAAGTTTGTACCTTTGACTTGGATCGCCCCATCTCCCCTTCCCTCCTAGCTCCTAACAGCTGCCATTCTATTCTGTCTCTATAAAATCAGTTTTTGTTTGTTTCTTTTATATTCTGCATCTAAGTGATACCATACGCTATTTTCCACTGTCTTATTTCACCTGGCAAAATGCCCTCCTGTTTCATCCGTGTTGGCAGAAATGGCAGGATTTTCTTTTTAATGGCCTAATAATATTCCATTGTGTATATGTGTATATTACCACATTTTTTAATGTGATGATTTATTGGCACCTATGTACAGAGGGTTGGGTGAGAACTGGAGTTGTTGAGTTGGTGGAATTATTCAGCAGGAGCTTTCTTTGAAGACTGTGGGAAAAGAGGGAGTAGTTTGGTGAGACCAAATAGTATAAATTTAGCTCAGTCCTGGGAGGAAGCCCATGATCACTTCCTCAAAGAACCTCACTCGTCCCTGCATAGACCCTGGCATTGTTTCCGGCACCCTCCCACGACAGTACTTTGAAAGAGTTATTCGCCATGATCAAGTGGGATTTATTCCTGGGCTGCAGGGCTGGTTCAATATTCACAAATCAATCAATGTGACCCACCACATTAATAAAAGAAAGGAGAAGAACCATAGGATCTTTCCGGTGGATGCAGAAAAACCATTTGACAAAATACAGCATCCTTTCCTGATAAAAATGCTCAAGAAACTAGGGATAGAAGTAACATGCCTCGGGGCGCCTGGGTGGCGCAGTCGGTTAAGCGTCCGACTTCAGCCAGGTCACGATCTTGCGGTCCGTGAGTTCGAGCCCCGCGTCGGGCTCTGGGCTGATGGCTCAGAGCCTGGAGCCTGTTTCCGATTCTGTGTCTCCCTCTCTCTCTGCCCCTCGCCCGTTCATGCTCTGTCTCTCTCTGTCCCAAAAATAAATAAAATAAACGTTGAAAAAAAATTGAAAAAAAAAAAAAAGAAGTAACATGCGTCTACATCATAAAGGCCACATATGAAAGGCCACAGCTAATATTCTCAATGGGGAAAAACTAAGAACTTGCCCCCTACAGTTAGGAACACTGCAGGGATATCCACTACCACCACTGTGGTTAAACCTTCTAAGGAATTAATGTAACAGCTTGGAAGGTTGGCTTCAACACGCTCTTTATACATATGGACAACGTGAAGTTTCCCCCAGTAGCTTTGTAAGCAATGGATATGGCAGGAAGGAGCCACAGCAGAAGAACAGGACAGATGGCTCCTAGACTGGTTGGGGAATCCTTCAATGTGCCACTGTGGAAAGTCCCAGAAATAACTGGGTGCTGAGATCCTGGCAAAGTGTAGGTAGAGGTGGTTAAGCCACTGACAGTTGGATTATAGCCATTTAAAGAAAGTATCCTGGGGCCCCTGGGTGGCTCAGTTGGTTAGGTATCTGACTTTGGCTCAGGTCATGATTTCTCAGTTTGTGAGTTCGAGCCCTGTATCCGGCTCTATCCTGACAGCTCGAAGCCTGGAGCCTGCTTCGGATTGTGTGTCTCCCTCTCCCTCTGCCCCTCCTCCTGCTCGCCCTCTGTCTCTATCTCTCTCAAAAATAAATAAACATTAAAAAAATTAAAGAAAGTATCCTAAGATTTAAAGAGGGACCTAAAAACCTTTTCATATGGTCATCACTTATTGTTTGGAATCAGGGATATTTTGGTACTATATAATAAAAAAAAAAGATATAGAAAGAAATGCAATGCTGATGAGCATTCCATTTTGTGTGTGTATCCATCAAAACAGTCTTGCTCTCATTGGTTGGATTTATAATTAAAAGCTGTGCAATTAGGCTCAGAATTAAATCTATACAGGAAAGTTGTTTACTGAATGAATAAAAATAAATTACTATTTATGTATTTTAAGTACATATAACAGTTCACTTGATGAAAAAACTTCACTGATCTTTTTTTTTTTCTTTTAACGTTTGTAAAATGCACAAAACATATTAGACAATGGGTCCAGAAGAGGCAGGCCATTGCATTTTCCCCTTTTTCTCATCTCATACTGGCAGTTTAAGTTGTGGTCCCTTTAACAGGTACTAATTACATTAAATAGTATTGCTAATTAACCAGAACAGAAAAACAAAGAACCCACAACAAACCAGATTAAACATAATGACGGATCACTATCCAGGAATATGGGGTAAATATGGGGGTAAATAATGCACATAGACTGTGAACTGAGGAAAAAAGAGGAAGAGAGAGATTACAAAGAATCCATTGGAGACACAACTAAAGGTTAGCAGTTCCCCCTTCTTTCTTGCTCTCATTCTGAGAACGAAAGATGAGATTGATTCAAGCAGATATGCTTTGGAATGCCAGAAAAGACACCTCTTCTGGTGCAGTATTGATAAACTGCCTGAGTGTATCAGTGGCATTTTAGTTTTACTAGCCCCTCAAAGAGAGTCAGGGAGTGGATTTTTACCTCCCTGCCCACCTGCCTGTGAATTGTTTAAACAGTTTCTTTGTGTGTGTGTGTGTGTGTGTGTGTGTGTGTGACAGAGAGAGAGAGAGAGAGAGAGAGAGAGAGAGAGAGAGAGAGAGAGAGAGAGAGAGAATGACTCCGCACCATTACCTGCTGGGTTAAAAGCTTCCTTCTCTGGGGCCTCTCTGAATTCCCTTGTCAGATGGATGAGAGATGCAGCCTGTGCCCAGCTGAACTTTATTATTTAGTTTCCTGCTGTATTGTGACAAGAGAGCAACTACCCACACGTGCTTTATGTCCACACCCCCATTTTCTTGGTGAAGGATTCGTAGGCCTCTTAGGTAAAATCCTACCAAGGTAGAGTGGCAACATCACTCTGTGTCTTCCAACAAACAGCCACCCTGCTGCCACTGATCAGTGTTCCTGGGATAGTGGTGATTGAAATTTAACACTTAGAGCAACTTAATTGGCACGCAGACCTGTTAAGCATATGCCCCCACCATAGGTGCACCATCTGATGTACCCATAGGGTGCCCAGTGTTTCACACATGCTCACATTTTACTAAAGAAGCAAGTTTTGAGGGGCACCTGGGTGGCTCAGTTCATTAATCTCCTGACTCTTGGTTTTTTGGCTCATGGTTTGTGGGTTTGAGCCCCAGGTTGGGCTCCTTACTGATGGTGCAGAACTTGGTTGGGACTCTCTCTCCCTCTCTTTCTGCCCCTCCCCTGTTTGTGTTCGCTCTCTCTCAAGAAATAAACTTAAAAAAATTAAGAAAGAAAGTAAGCAAGTTTTGAACAGTTCCTTGAAGGAAGCCTGTGCTGTGGTTTAGGTCAGGGGTGGCCTTAGAGCATGGGTCCTGAGATCTCTGCCCATCTTTGAGTTACCATATTTCTTCCTTCCTGTGAACTTGGAACAAACCTAAGGTTGTAGAGTTCCAGTTTGCTTGCTGTGAAAGAAGTGTTGGGAATCTGCTCATTAAAGCTTGTGCCTTAATCAAGCCCTGTGCTAGCAGAGTGGAACTTGGAAGGATTCAGCATTCCTTGGCAGCTTCCTGCCTTGGAATTCAAGGTTAGAATGTTTTGTGCTGACTGTGACTAGAACTGATCCCTTGGTCTTCCGGGAAAATCCTGGAAGTCGATGTCAACATTTTTCTGCTGAATTGGAAACAGCAAGCCTGGGCCAAATGTTCTAGGCTATGAGAATTAGGAGAGAAATGGAAATCTCAACAGAAAATGGATCAGACCTATAAGTTCTGGTCCTTATGTAAGAAGAATAAATGAGGGCTGGGAAATCACTGGTTAGGAACTCACTGCTCTGTTGAATCTTCCCAAGTGTCCTGGTGCTCATGAGCTCTAGGTACCCGGGGGACCCTTGGCATTACTGCAGATGCCTGGAGAAGCAGCCTTCTCCAGCTGCCATGCAGAGTGTCAGTGGGACCGAGGAGGGGTAGATCAGCTGTCTTTCAACCTAGGTTTTGTTTGGTGAGCTTGTCCTGTCGTAACTGGATCACAGACCAGCAGGCCCCATCTGTATTTATGTTCTCCTGGGCATCGGGGGTGGGGAATCCTGGGTTCTTAATAAATGGTTAATGAATTGTGAAAGAAAGAACTAAGTAGTTGGGGTTCCTCTGAGTGATGTGGACAGCAGCACTGGGCTCAAATCAGATGGGGGTTTGCTGTGACGCTAATGAAGCTGAAATGTCAGTATCCCTCAACTGCAGAGGCCCCTTCCTGGGACCCGTCCCTAAGTTTAAATTCATAAGTTTATATTCTGCTCCTTATGGAGGGTTCCCCAAATCCTGTAAGCTTCAGGACCCCACAGAGCCTAAATATGCTCCTTTTAGAATGTTCTTGCTGAGCCCTGTGGAAGCATGGATTCCATCCAGTGGCTTTCCCAGAAATTGTGGAGAATCAGGAGACATCGATAAAGCCAAACCTACAAAGCAAAAGAAAGGGAAGGAACTGACATTTAAAAACGCTATGCAAATTGAAGAATAATTAGCATGTATTACCTAATTTAATTCCGCACAGCAACCCTTTCTAGGCAATAGCATTACTGCCCCCATTTCTTTAATAGTCGGGAATATTGAGGTTCAGAGAAGCAAAGCATCCTGCCCAGTGTGGTACAGCTACTAGGGCTGGGACCTACAACATTGACCTTTCTCTTTCCTGACCATCTGCTCACCGGCCCCTTGCAGGGTGCACATTTGACAGCTTTGCTAGTCTTCCCTGAAAGCCTTAAGCCCACGAGGGTATGGATTGCCTGGATGGGCAGGTAACACTTCCTGCAGGATACAGAGAGAAGTTGGGGAGGGGATCAGGTCTGAGCGGTTTAAAGGAAGGCACTGGCAAAACCCTTCCCCAGTCAGCATAAGCAATGTTGTAACAATTCATTCAATTATGTTAAGCACCTATTAACGGAATCCTGAGTCCTCCCTTGGGCCATTTCACAGCTATGAGATTGTAATTGTTGGAGACTAACCGTGATCTCTTCTTTTGCCTTCAGGTGATTCTCATTTTGACAAAGCTGTATGACTATAACCTGGGGAGCATCACTGAGAGCTCGCTTTGGAGGTACGTAAAGTGAGCTAACGGTTATTGTGTTCCTTGAGCATCACACCCAAGACTGCTCTCCCTCACCCCCTTTTCCCTGGTGGGAGGATTTTTGGTTATGTGTTCTTGTTGCCTCCCCTTTTTGCTGTTTGTCTTAGTCATGGGTTGGGATTTATCTCCAGGCAGGCCAGATCCTTCCTTCTTTCTAAGTTTGTACTGGTCACAGGTCCTTTTGCAAAACTGTTCATCAGGTTGTCCTGACGCATTTGGGTTCCCCTCAGTTCTCGCTGATCTTTGAGCTCATTGGAGCAGCAGTGAGGGAATGCAGGTGTTTTGAAGAGGAGATCAACCTCACCTCTGGTTTTGCAGTGCCCGGGGAACCTTCCAGTGTAGATTCTGCACTGCTTCCCTTCCTGGCCCTCAGCTCACCAGCGCACAGGTGTGCACACACACTCGCATACATGCCTTCATCTCTGGGATTCACAGTGTGTTGCCTCACACATGTAAGAAGGTGCAGTAAATTCTTTTCCAGGGGAATGCCATGCCAAGATCCTTCAGGCTAGCACAAACTCACTGAACACCAGCACGAATGTGCAGTTGGGGTGAAACTAGGAACAGAAACGTCCTCAGAAATCCAGGCAGCTATTCTCCCCTTTTGTTCTTGGGGACTATATGTTCTGTTTGTTTCTACAAATCTGCTTTATTGATCTAATCCCGATGGGGTCTTTGCCAGCCTATGTCACGTGTCCACACCCAAACCAACAGGAGAGCACTGGCTCTGATTGGTTAGGCCTGGATCTTGTGACAGTCCCCGGGCCTGGAAGAGGATGGAGACGACTTCAGGGGTGATATTCAGTGATCATGGGGTTGACGTCCAGCCCAGAGTCTGATTGGTCAGTGCCCTGGGTGTAACGATGGCTTAAACATGGCGTATATCACTTCTGATCAGCCATCCCTGAATACATACACTTGTGTGCACAGATAAAGGGGGAAGGGGTATACTAATAACAGAGACACTGGGAGTAGTCTTGGGGCAGACACAAGCTAGCAGGTGTCCTCCATGTAAGACCAGTGGGGAATTTCATCACCTGTCAGTTAACATGACCAGAAGAGACTAGCTGCTGGTCCTCAGTCTCAGGGCTAAAGTCTAGGGAGAGAGATTCCAATCTGCCCTTCATGCCAGGGGTCCATGCCTGCTATAGTGAACAATGACAGGGGTGGTGGGGAGGAGGTTACTTTACATAGTAACAGTTTGGTCGCAGGGCCTGCCCCTGTGAAATCTAAGAGAATCTACCACACAAAAAGGATGTTCATTGAATTTTGTTTTAACCTGATGGCTATTTTCCATTAGACTTCATACTATGTATAAGAAGCCCAAAAATAAATTGTTGTGTGCTTTAGGAAAACCCCAGCGGACCAAAGAAAAGGATAGAATCCTGTTCTTGTGTTTGTTGTGAGGTGTTTGTTTGTTTGTTTATTTTTAAATATATGAAATTTATTGTCAAATTGGTTTCCATACAACACCCAGTGCTCATCCCAAAAGATGCCCTCTTCAATGCCCGTCACCTTCCCTCCCCTCCCTCCCACCCCCCCATCAACCCTCAGTTTGTTCTCAGTTTTTAAGAGTCTCTTATGCTTTGGCTGTGAGGTGTTTAGATTATTGAACTCCTCCTCCAACTGGAAGGTCAATAATGCAGAGTTTCTGTCCCAAGGAAATTATGTCACTAAATTAAAGTGTGGGGAATGTGGAAGGAGCTTGAAAAAGTACAGTTCTTTTAATGCATTAAGAACCTGACACTTGCTCTGTTGTTTGAATTCAGTACCCCTTCGTCAGGCTGTGACTGAGTAGGGTTCTGCTTCCCTGATAGATTTCTCTAATGCATGTACATACATGAATGTAAAAGCCAACTTTTATTCCTCAGTGCATCTGCTGTATAAAGTGTTGTCAGCATATTAGAAAATTAAAAGATATGCAATTCTGTCTCAGTGGGACGGAGGCTATCAGCAGCCCTAAGTCTCAACCTGAGTGGTGGGAAGGGCATGCCTGGGGCCAGGAGGAACAGCTTGCCCTAGACTACAGAAACTCAGGTTCGCCGCATCCATTTCCCTCTCACGGGGCCACTGTGACCAGCTGAGGGAGAATAGTTCTCTCTCACCTTAGGGGAGAGGGTTAGTAAAATAAAAATGACGACCAGTAATACCAGGTCTTTCTTCTGAAGGAGCAACCTCCAATGGCCTTAAGCTTAGGAAAGTGTGGCAGGGCGATCTGCTGACCCTTCAATCTTACCCTCAATCAAACCCCTCAATTTCAGCGGAGGATATATACATATATACACACACACAAATACACATACATATATACACACACATGTATACACACGTAATATACCCACATATATTTAATTTTATGATATACCCACCATAATCATTTGCCATGTATGTCCTATGTTATACTTGTCATTTGTGGCAAATAACTATTATGGGTGCTCTATACCATTAGAACTATCATTTTAATACTTTGATAAAATAACCCATGCCTTAATGAAAATATAATTTAGAAAAGAGGCAAGGATAAAGAAAAAGATATTTAGAATACTTCATATGTGCTTTGGTAGGGTGTGCATTTTTGGGTGCCGCATGATGCCCATGTTTGGTCTTTAGGGAATCTCTTTGGGGGTGTTAATATAGAAGAAGAGATAGGTCTGGGTCAGCCTTGCTTGAAGGAAACTAGTGCTCAGTGTGGACTCGTTTTTTCCTACATCAGCTCTTACTTGCTTTTCAAAAAACCTGCCAAAAATTGTGGAGGGCAGTTGCTGGGGACACACCAGGGTTTAGGTATTCTCATTACATCCACAGTCCAGAGCACTGGATTTATCCCATAGATGATGCTCAGTAAGTAACCATTTTTGAACAGACCAGCAAAATCTATGATTTTATATTATTTCTTATTCACTTGTTCAACAAAGATGTATTGAGTAACTTCTTTAGGTCTTAGATTGTTCTGGCCCAGGGAGAGGAATGTGGTTGATACATGGATCGGCAGCACGTGAGCTCTGACTGTCCTTCGGATGTTCATTGTCTAGAGGGGGCAAATTTCTGTGGATCATTCACATGAGAGATAAATGTACCTGTGTATAACCAGGGTATTGAATCAGGTTCTTAGGCAGCCCCCTAGAACTGCCAGATCCCAGAAGAAGATAAGATAAACCTAGTGTAAATAGACAAACTGTCATACACAAGATAAGTATTCCCTCTTTACTTTGCTCATGTGTATATTTTCTTTTCTTAACTGGACTTTAAATCCTTAAACTCAGCACCTTTATGATTTAATGATCATCCTTTTTAATGATCAACCTTTATGGTTTAATGATAACGGCAATGATGCTGGTGATAATGGTGATAATGACGACAATAGCAAAAACTAACTTTTATTGAGTGGTCACTATGCGTCAGGCACTATATCAAGTGCTACACATGCATTATTGCATCCCCTTAATTCATTTTTATGATGTATTCAAGGTCATCCAATTAGTAAACAATAGTGCAAACACTTACGGGGGTAGTCATAAAGTTCAATCATTTCACTGCTTACCTGTCTTCTGGAGTCCCATCTGCCTCGTGGTGGCTCATTCTGTACCTAAGCAAATGAACAAACAACATTTTAATCGTAAATATATGAAATGAGTATCATTTTCAAAGCACTGTGACATTCTGAGCAGCTTGTTACCTATTCCAGAAAAATCCTGGGCAACCGGGAAATGGCTTCTTGTCCAACAAACAGATCCAATGCGCTTTTCAGGTGAGCCCTTGTTCTATACAACTTTTTCCCTCTGATCAGTGAGAAGAGCTCAAGTTGCAAATGTCTTGGGGTGTCAGGACAGGAAAGAGGCCAAGAGGCAGCTGTCCTGGTAGTGATGTCCTAGGGCTTTACACTTTGCTGTATCAACAAGCCCTGGATGATGGGGTGAGACGCTGCTCTACTAAATTAATGAGTGTTTGCTCCCAGATGGTCTTGGTGTTGATTACACCTTAATCTTGGAGCAAGTTGTTGATTTTGTTTTGTTTTGTGTTGCCGTTCACTCAGGGAACCAAACTGAGAGGAAAGGGGGATGATCTGGCACAGAACAATTAACTACACCTTAGAATCTTCTCTGCTTTACAGTGGATTAAGCTTTGAGGTTTGGTGGAACTGGGGGTTTTACCATATTGGAGCAAGATAAGCTTAAAGGTCGAGATAAATAAAATGTCACAATCTAGATACAGTCTCTCTGAGAATAAATACATTCATCTTTCTTCCCTCTTGTGCCAGGGTAATCAGCACTTTGCTGAGAGAGGCTTAGCTAGTGAGAAAGCCCTAGGCAATTCTGGAAGCAGCTGAAAGGATACTCTTCAAGGGGCACGCAGCCTGCAGTGCCTCTGTCCTAGAGGTCGGCTGACATGGCTGACTTCTCTTCAAGTCCAGTATCCCAGTTCAGATTCAGGTGAAACACAAGCCAGCATCTGAGCACATCTTCAAATGATGTACTTTTCAAGGAGCACTACTTGCTTTGGGGGGACAGGTGCATGGGGTTAATGTAGGGACAATGGTTAGGCTTTCTGCTTGATTCCAGTCTGGGAGCCAGCCCCATCTCCTCATCACAGGAGTATCTTTGTTTCTTCTTGGGTGTTGACACTGCAGTTATCAAGAGAGGCTTCCCAGTGGAGTCTGTGGAGAGAATGGCCATGGAGTGCCTTGGGGCAGCGTCTGTGTGGGGCTGGCTGCAGAGAGGGGTCTCTGGAGAGCGCCTGGGGTCCAGGCTGACAGCAGCTGACCTGTGGTCTGTGACTCTGCCAGCCCTGTGGTTGAGGCACATTAGCTAAGCATGTCTGGCCTTCCCACTCATCATCCAGAGGAAGAGCAGGTGGCAGCTTGGCACAGGTTCTCAGTCCCTGCTTTGTAGGATGGTTTGCTACAAAATCCTGTCAACCACAAAAATAAGGATATAAAATAGGAATACCCACCCTAAAAAAAAGAAAAAGAATTAAAAAAAAAAAAGAAAAAAAAAACAGAATGAAAAGAATCAAGCTCGAGTGTGGTGATTTCCCCTCAGGAGGGCTCTTTATGTCACGCAGTTCTGATGTTGTCCCTCAGCCCCGTGCAGGTGAACGTTTAGTGCCTTTCCAGGGGCCCCAAGGGGAGAGCCACACTCCCCAGCAGGACCAGGAGCTGCTTTAGGTTCTGGATTCTTTTAAGCTTTCTAAACTTTACTCCCTTTCCCATATTTGTGTCATGTGGAGTTGCTGCGGCTCCTGGAGGTATAAGCTTATTGCATTAAACCTTACTGTAATATATGCTCATTATAATGAGCCAAACAATGCAGAGACTAATAAAAATTTTAATAGTCTCTTACTCCTCACACACGTCTAGCTTTCTTGAGGTAGGTGATGCTGAGAGCTTTTGGTGATTCTGTCCATACCATTATGACCCAACTCAAAAAAAAATTATATATACATATATATATACATATATATACATATATACATATATACATATATACATATATGTACATATACATATATACATATATGCATATGTATGTACATATGTATGTATGTACATATGTACACATATGTATATGTACATGTATGTATATGTATATATGTATATATATGTATATATGACTATCTCAGCATCACTTTTTTCATTTGTTTAAGAAAATAAGAGTAAGTATCCACAGGACTCTGATAACCTGTTTGTTTTACTTAATAATGAGTCATGGGTGTCTGTCTAAATGAATACGTTAGAAAAAACAAAAGTCAGCTTTGTAAGCATCAAATAGTGTGGAGGTTGTATGCTGGATTAAGCAACGATGTCCTAATCAGCTTATGCACTGTTTCATGTGCACCAGAAAATGTTCTCAGTGCTGTCTACCTGCCTACCAACACTGCAAAAGAGACATTGCTTGTGTCCCCAGTTTACACATGAGAGAAGGGAGGCTTGGAGAGTTAAGTAACGCTCAGCATCATGCAGCCAGGAACCGATCTTGTGCTAGCCTGTGCCTCCTGTTACCTTTCTAAAAAAATTTTTTATGTTTTATTTCTTCATTTTTAAGAGCAAGAGAGAGCATGAGCCAGGGAGGGACAGAAAGAGAGGGAGACACAGAATCTGAAGCAGGCTCCAGGCTCTGAGCTTTAAGCATAGAGCCCAACATGGGGCTCAAACTCACAGCCCGTGAGATCATGACCTGAGCTGAAGTCAGACGCCTAACCGACTGAGCCACCTAAACTCCCCACCTCCCGTTATGTTTTTAATGGATCTATAGCTCATTTCCACGGTATTTGAGATTACACATAGTGCTTCCACAAACAGGTGACTTTCTGAAAAGATGGGAATAATTCACATACCAAACAGCAGCAATAAGTTACATACTTCCTGATGATTTCACCAGTGCCGGCTATTTTCAATTTAAAAGTTGAATTTAAATTTTTAGTTTTAATTTAATTCCATTTAAAATTTTGCTGGTCTTTTTAGTAGAAATGGTGTCTTAATCTCTGCGTGGTTTAATGGGTATTTCTCTGACCACTAGTGATGCTGAACACTTTTTCATATATTTATTGCTCTGTGGACCTGTAGACCTCCTGTTCCCATCTGCCTCCCCCTGAAGCAAAAGTAAATTGTTGCTTACTCAGTAACCCCATAGTGTGTTACGTATCTTTGTCTCAGGATGGTTATTAGATATATATTCATTTGGTCTAGTTTAGCACATACCAAATAGCCCCCTATTCTGTGCCAGGCACTGTGCGAGGCAGACACTGGCAAGGCAGGAACATGTAAGTAATTGTTTCTTCCCTGCAAAAACTGAAAACCTAGTGAAGGGCAGACACTCAGCAGGTGATTTCTGAAGTGTGGCAAATACAATGCAAAAGTTATGCATGAATTAGTGTCTATGTTCGCCTATTTCCATTCTGACCTCTTTCTGAACTCAAAGGCTATGGTTAGGTCTTAGTTATTTTTGTTTGACACTCACGGAACTTGGCACACAATAAATATCATTATTTTTTTTTTTTTGCTTAGAAGCAGTATATTGGGGCGCCTGGGTGGCTCAGTCGGTTAAGCGTCCGACTTCGGCTCAAGTCACGATCTCATGGTTCGTGGGTTCAAGCCCTGCATCGGGCTCTGTGCTGACAGCTGAAAGCCTGGAGCCTGTTTCAGATTCCGTGTCTCCCTCTCTCCCAGCCCCTCCCCCACTCGCGCTCTGTCTCCCTCCGTCTCAAAAATAAATAAACATTAAAAAAAAATTTTTTAAAAGAAGCAGTATATTAAGAAATGGTTTAGGGTTTCCGAAAGCCAGGTCTAAGTCTTATACTTGCTTATATCCTAAACTTTTACTCTAATGCCCTCCATGTAGGGGATGCCATTTCGAATAATGCGTTGCATGATCTGGTGAAACCCCAGGACATGCATTCTAAAGAGTAAGCACACAGCCAGCGCCCAGAGTGAAAAGCCCAGATTCAATTGTGGGAACCCAGTTTGTCCATAGAGCACCATGAATGCTTGTCAGCACCCTCAGCTCTGAAAAAACCTTCTTGCATCCCCACATGGAGGCTGTTTCTACAAGGATCTGGCTGCATTCTGCCTGCAGACTCTGCGGACCTTCCTGACCTCTCTGTGAGAGTCAGCCTCTGGTTGTACCTCTGCACTCATCATTTGCCTCGTTTGCCTCAACGGTTGACTCTCTGTGGAGTTTCCTATTTCTTTCTTCAGCAAGCAGTAGATGAGATACATGCAAAAGCATTCATTGCCCTGATATTCTAGAAACGTTATCAATACGAGCCCAGGAAATAAGAAAACTTTGCTAGAGAAAGTGGAGGAGCTAACATCCAATGTTAAAACTAGTTAGAGATTCAGGAAGTACTTAGAATGTTAATTACCACTTTACTACACTGTCTTTGAGTAAAGAACTGTGTACTAGACCCCAAGAAGTTCACAAGGTACAGAATTTAATTATCATGTGTAGCTATATACAGTCTCATTATTCGGTCAACATGACTAACTTCTCATTTTTCAGGTCACCACCTTATTTTTGAAAAGACATTTACATCCTCCTTATTTTAAAGAGGACCCTTGTTTTTGTCCATCACATCTCTTTGCTTATTTTATTCACTGTACGTGTCCTGATCTGTGATGATTTTATTCATTACTTGTCATTGGCTCATGCCCACTACTAGAATGAATATAAGCTCCCTGAGGGCAGAGACCTTGTCTGGTTTGCTTTCTGTTTTTTCTCACATGCTCGGGAAAGTGCCTGGCACATTGACATTCAAGTGAGGTTTGTCAAATTAACTGAATGTGTAAATAAGTACACACCTAGAATGATGCTAAATGGTGTGAATCCAGATATGAATAAGATCTGATTGTTGCCCTGAAGCAATTCACAGTCTGGTGGGAGAGACAGATAAATAAATGAGAGATTAATGTGTCAAGTACCATAATAGAAGCACTACAACATGCTCTGGGTCGGGGAAGGGAAAGCTTCATGGATGAGACGATACCTGATCTGACTCTTGACGAACGAGTAGGAATCAAGCCAGTAAAAGAGGCTATTTATTTATTGTGTACCGTATTCTAGGCGCCTGTACATGCTGTTGACATGGCGTCTTAAGGAGACTACACAAGATCACAACATGGTCTTGTGTGTGGATGGAGTATTTGGAAATGATTTTGGAAAAATTGAAATGGGCCAGTCCATATTCAGCTGTGCTAGATGTTCTGACATTTATCCCAGAGGAAGTAACGCATCATTGAAAGTTTGGAGCAAGGGAAAGACTTGATGAAATGTAAATTTTAGGGGGAAAAACTGACCTCTGTATCATGTTGAGGATTCAGTTGGAAAAGAGCGAGACTGTTGACCATGAGAACAGTAGTCAGTAAAGTAAGAGAGGAAAATGAGCTGACCTGTTTTTGGGTTTTTTTGGGTTTTTTTGGTGGGGAAGCATGAAGAAATGGAGTACGGGATATGGTTGGCAGGGTGGTGATGATTCCAGTGGATCTTATACAGTGAAAACCAACAGGACCAATAGGAGGAGTGAGAAGGTGTGAAGAACAGGCATTTCTACAATAACTTTCCTGCTAGTGTCTTGCATAGTGCACTGGATGGTGAGGCTGTTACTGCATATACATTTGCTCCACTGCTGTCTACTGAGCACCTGCAACTGTGTGTGAATGAGAAAAGGGTATGGAGACAACTCCTCCAAGAAAGCAGCTGTGAAGGGAAGTAAAGGAAGAGAGCTGATTTTTCCATAAAGGCGGTCATAGGCTAAAGGAATGCCTTCCTTTCCTTAAGAGAGGGCGATGCTGACCGTGTTTTAGAGGGGGATAAATAAGATGTTGAAAATGCAGGAAAACCTCAGAGTGAATGAAACTGGTAGGAGATCGAGTGGCAGAGAGGGTATGGGTTGGGAGCTCATATGGGGGACTATTCAGCCATGTAGATCAGAATGGGCTGAGGGGTGAGCACAGCGGGAGCATTTCTTTTACCACACAGGGAAGCCGGAGTGGGGCACACATAGACCAGCTTTCCTGGGAGACCAGGAGTTGAGAGAGTTCCTGACATTTGGCTTTACGGTGAATGGAAATGGGCTGGAGATGGGGTTCAATAATTTGGAAGAGCTGCTGCGGAGGCAGGAAGCGGGACTTCTCAGGGGCCTGCAGGTGCAGTGCTGGGCATGCTCAGATCCCAGCTGAGGCTACAGACTACACTCAGCGTGGCTGTGCTTTCACTACCATGAGCTTTGTGTAATACTCAAGAAGGTGGCTGCTTATGTAGTTCCTGAGAGTTGTTGAAGAAGGACAACAGGACGTGAGAGCTGAGGAGAGGTTGCAGCAGTACATGAGGGGGTCCGTGCCAAATCGAGAAGAAAGGAAGTTTGGGATTGGGGGAAGACAAGCAGTGAAACAGCAGAACCCCCAATCCAAGCATGCTGATAAGCTTAAAGAACACTGAAGAAATAATACCCAGAGGCGTGTGACTTTTTATAATATTAAACTTAGAACATATCTCGCCCCCAGCGGATGTTGTGAAAAGGAACTGGCTGGAGCAGGTGGAGTTTATCAGAAAAGCCTTTTCTTAAAGTTGCTGTTAAGAAATCCACTCAGCTCTGTGGGAGAACGAGCTTCTATTTTTCTGCATGTGTATGAAACAACTGGATATACTTGTGAGGTCCCCCACGTTCCTAGGTATTTGTGAGTGACAACTTACCTCCACATCTTTGGGGAACACTAAGCAGCATCCTCAAACTGGTTATAGTAGCTTTTCTCCAGGCAGGTCTTACATTCAAGACCTAAGACTTGTCTATTAGCCACATCTGGTAGTCACTGCCTTACCTGTGTTTAAGAGAGAGAGAGAGAGAGGGAGAAATAAAGAGAAACAGAGACAGAGACCAGCCCACATGTCATACTGAAGCGATGTTGAGTTATTTCTGGTCACTTTTTTTTTCTTCCCACAGTGTCCCCTGGAGCCCATGCCAATGATTTGTTCCTTTTTTCTTTAAAAGTCTAGTTTTGGGATTTAACTTTCTGGATTCTCAATTCTGCCTTTGGCTTCTCCTGTCTCTCTCCTTTCAAATAACCATATTCCTTGAACTTGGTCACTCCAGTTATTAGAACTCTCAATAAAGGAAGATCATGGGGCGCCTGGGTGGCTCAGTTAAGCGCCAGCTTCGGCTCAGGTCATGATCTCATGGCTCGTGAGTTCAAGCCCAGCGTCAGGGACTGTACTGACAGCTTAGAGGCTGGAGCCTGCTTTGGATTCTGTGTCTCCATGTCTGCCATTCCCCCAGTTGTGCTCTGTCTCTCTCCCTCCCTCTCTCTCTCTCTCTCAAAAATAAACATTAAAAAAATCTTAGTAAATAAAGGAAGATCATTATATGTTCCCACCATGGTGAACTCCCTGAAGGTTTTGCCAAACAACGTTTCCTCTTGGAAGGCTGGTCCACAAACAGGTCAGCACTTGGGCTTGGATGTTGAACTGCCCACACATGAATCCAGGTTCTGTCCACTTGCTAACTCTGAGGTGCAGGGGAGGCATCTTAATCTCTGCTCCATTTCCTCATCTGGAAAAAAAAGAGGCTGTAATAGTATTTATCTCATAGGACTATCAGAGGACTATGGTGACATTTAGGTTAAATGTGTATCATCTATGAGCACTCAGTAAAGGATGCAAAACAAAGAAGCAGAAACATTGGATCTTATACTTCTATGGTCATCTTTGTTTGAAATGTCTTTTCTCCTGTGTTCGATTTATCTAGTAAATAAAAACAATAGCTATTTATACTGGCTATTTACGATGTGCCACGGACTTCTCTTAAGAGTGCTTTATACATATAAATTAAATTCTTCCAATAACCCTATGAGTTGGTACTATTATTATACCCATTTTATAGATGAGGAAACTTGTCCATAGGGTCACAGGGGTATTAAGCAGTAGAGAAGAGAGATCTGGATCCAGGCTTTCTGGTCCAGGGCCCAGGCTTTGAACCTCATGGGGAATCTTGTGTGATTCCTTCCCTGATCACCCCCTTCATACAGAGAATAAATTACTACTCCTGTGCTAACTCTTACTGTTAGACACATTTTCCTTTTTGAATGCATTACTTTGAATTGTAAGTACTTTCTTTGTATTTATTTCCCTTACTGGGAATATTTTGAAGGTCGCCTGCTGTCTTGCTCAATTTTGTATCCCTGATGCCAAGCACAATTCTTGGCTTGTTGTATGTATTCAGTAAAATGGAGCACTGGGGTAAATGTATTGGGGAAAGGAGATTTAAAAAAAATTATCTATGGACTTAACTAATTTATGTAAAGCTTGTCTCATACCATATATCATAGGTAATCAAAGGTTAACTTCCCTCTGTCATTGAATTCAATTGTCAGTTATTGCTGTCACTTATTGACATTGCACATAAAGGAGGTGACAAATATTAATTTGAGTTCATCGTGTAGATTGACACTTTTATGCTGCACGTCTGTGGCGATGCCTCTGTGAGTGTCAGAAGTGGGTATGATTATAAAAGGAAGATGAATTTATTCCCATCCGTGTGTCCTAGTTACTTGTCCTGTTAGCGTTAGAGAGTTGTATAAAATAAATATATGTTGAGCCCATGGGAGTTCCTGATCCTGAGTGCTGTGCTGTCACCAGAGAATTAACTTTAGGTAGAGGGACATGGGACATCATGATAGACAGGCCTCACTGGGAGCAGAGGCTAGGGGAGTTGTACATGTCAATGAAGCTGGTATCCAGGGGTGGGGGCTTGCCCTGTGTGTCCTAGGACAAGAGGAACAAAAGCAGCATTACTGGAGAACTTGAGAAAACCCTTTTTCTGATTTCAGGTGAGGTTTCCCGAAATGCTGTTCATCCATAAATCAAGCTGGGGCACTTTCCGTTCCGTTCTCTTCTTTCCAAAGGGAAATGGTGTGCCAAAGAGTTATTCCTCAGCACGGCTTTATTTCTTCCTCCTGCTGGGATGTATTAGCAAGGTCATCACCTTTGGTTTATTGGCTTCAAACAATCTGTGATTGCAGAGGATTATGACTTCTTAGCTTGCAGAAGCAGGAGATGCAATCAATTCATGAAAGGCACAGGACTTTTTTTTTTCTTTTGAAAAATGTATATTTATTTCTGCCAGCATTTCTGGGGACCAAGACTTAAAAGAGCTTTTTGAAAAGAATTTATCTTTGAGTGTCCTGCTTCATCGTCCCTTTCAAATACGAACATTGAGACAGACCAGTGTGAACTTAGCTTTAAGTCTTTGAGTTTGAAAGAAATAAGGTGGCTTGACAGACGTCTGTCTTCTCCATCCCCAACTCTACACTATATTAATCAGGAAATTTATGCTTGCTGCGTTATACCAGAAAGATACACTTGGAAATAATTGGGGGCTGGGATTAGCCAGGCCTGTTATAAGTTGATGTATAAATTCTTTTCTTTGGTGGGGCAAGGAGGTTTTTCATCTGAAAACCCTTACTTGATTGGTAATGATTCTGAAATTTGTTTTCTCACTTATATTTCATTTGGCAACTTCCTAGATCACCCTTTCTCGGTTTATTATTCCCTTCTCCCAGTTGGCGATCTATCACATCTGACCTCAAAGAAGTGTGAGAATTTAAACCACCCTCTCCCTTCTCCATTGCTTGGGCCATTTCCTCTTGTTGGGTGGCAGAAAACCATCCCAACAACCTGTCTCTTCAAAACTTAAATGGATGTTATAACATGGTTACTATACTTTTACTGGGCGACAGTTGATCCCAGTCTGTAGTGGCCTTAGCAATCAGAGTTTTGCTGACATCTAGTGATTGTGGTTACTGCTGTACTCTTGATAGAGGTCTGGCCTCTAATTTCCCCTTCTTGGAAGCTCTGCAAAGAAGCTGATGCTCTGATGCTGAGATGACATAGGAATCTGTGGATTCTGCCTATATCTACTACTTTAAAATAATTGGGTCAGTTTTAGAGTATCTGCAAAACTGGAAGACTCTTGCTCAAAAAGGCCCTTCTTACTTATCATTGGCTTGTTTAAAACCAACATGATACGATTGTTCCCCCGGTCACCAGGAAACATTTGAGACTGGGGAGGAGGTGCTACTGGAGTTGGCTACTGTCCAGGCTTTGGCCAGCATGGAACAGCTAAGGGTCTTGCCTCCTTGACGGTTCTAATGATTTCAGTTTCACTAGCCAGCATGGCAGCCTGGGGTACATCAATTTGCCCTTTGCTCTTGGGTACTGATTCATCTGTGTTCCTCATCTGTTCCAGATACAGCTCTGCAGGACATATTCGAACTGAAACTTAGAGTGATTTCTCTTATTCCAGAGACCCATTGTAGTTGGGCGAAGGTCAAGGTACAGGTACCAATCTAGTTAATAATGGAAAACATCAAGCTGGTGGATGTGGGGTGTGAAAAGCCCCTGAAATAGGCTTCAGAACCTAGAGCAGATTTAAATTGTGCATTTTGGTTACTCTTCCCTCTAGTTCCAGGGCCAGCTTTCTTTGTAGATTTGGCACTTTATGTCACCCAAGAGTCCCCGTACCCACCGGAAATAATGCTACCCTTCCTTTCTTATGGATTCTTTGTCCTTGTGGAGAAGGTAGAGTTGAAATGTCTAATTACCCTCTTGAGCCCTCATTTCCCTCATCTGATACATGGGGCTGATAACCTGCAGCATTTCAGATTTAAAGGAACACAAATATGCTAATTTAAGATTAGAGTGAGTTTTTATTGTATTTAACCAAAGGCAAAAATCGATCAAAAACAGGGTGGTCACAAATAACTGTTAGTGATTTTGTCCGTGAAGGATAGTTTGCTGCCATGTCTGAGAATCTGGTATTTTGAATTTTGATGATGCGGGGCGCCTGGGTGGCGCAGTCGGTTAAGCGTCCGACTTCAGCCAGGTCATGATCTCGCGGTCCGTGAGTTCGAGCCCCGCGTCAGGCTCTGGGCTGATGGCGCAGAGCCTGGAGCCTGTTTCCGATTCTGTGTCTCCCTCTCTCTCTGCCCCTCCCCCGTTCATGCTCTGTCTCTCTCTGTCCCAAAAATAAATAAACGTTGAAAAAAAAATGAATTTTGATGATGCTTTTAGAGTTGAGGCTTACATTATATTCAAGAACAATCGTTGTAGTTGATACTTCCTTGTAAGTTTTCATTTTCCTCCGGGGCTAATGCCAAGCCTGTCATCATCTGATCTGTGGAGGAAATCAGGGTTCACTAAATCCCTGAACAAGATCTCAGCTTCCGGCTTCCCAGTGTCCATGAAAACCTAGTTCCCTGTAAGCACATCTTGTGTAGGTTTGCTGTGAGGAAAAATCATTTTTGCAGCTGCAGATGCACAGTAGGGCTCAGTAAGTGTAAGTTTCCTCTATCAGTAGTATTTTCATACTTTGTTCTTTTCTTGGTGGCTGAAGACTTTGATTTCAAGCTGCTGAAAATCGCACCAGGGCTGAGAGAAAGCCTCTCAGATGGGCTCACCCAATCTTGGCTCCTATTGTGGACTTGAGTGTCTTCTCACTGTATTTCATCTCAGTTTTGTGCTCTTTTCTGGGCATAGGATTCTGGGGTTGTGAGTTAGTACCAATCCTGTTGTTTTTTCCTCAGAGAATCACACAACTAGTGGCCACTGGCTACCACTCAGGACCCAATTGGACATAGGAAGGAAAGAGCTTGATGAAGTGCCCATGTCACAACGGATGCTTTGGAAGACCAAACTGAAAGAAACGAGGGGAATTGAGATTTTCAGCAATTAATCTGCATTTGAGAATAGTTAGCTTCCTGCATCATACTACACAGAACACTTTTGCAGATTTTTAGGAGGTAGAAGAGAGTAGCTCACACTCAATTGTGGCCCTAGATGGTGATAAAAGTGTGTATTCAAAATAACAGAGCTTAGGGGCTCCTGGGTGGCTCAGTCAGTGAAGCATCCCATTCTTGGTTTTGGCTCAGGTCATGATCTCACAGTTTCATGAGTTCAAGCCCTGTGTCAGGCTCTGCGCTGACAGTGTGGAGCCTGCTTGAGATCTTCTGTCTTCCTCTCTCTCTCTGCCCCTCCCCCACTTGTGCTGTCTCTGTCTCTCTCAAAATAAATAAATAAATTTTGCAAAAAAAAAAAAAGGAAAAAAAAAGAACAAAGCTTAAAAAAACAAAACAAGAGCAAAAACAAACCAAGAAAACAAAACCAAAAAAAGAACAGCACTTATAGGCTGCCAATTTTTCAATTTTTAACTCTTACCTTTCAGAGTAGTTTTCAGAAATGTTAGAAATTCTAAATGAAAATTGAATAAGTTTCATCGTAGACTTTCCTCAAACTTTTGCAAATACATCAAAGTATTAAATCTGTTAAAGATTTATCACTACTTTAGTCATTCCTATGAAAATAAATAGTATGTCTCGTGCATGTTTGAAAGTTGGTATGAACACATCGTGTGTTCTAATCTTAGCACTGCCACTAATTGTGTGATCCTAGCCAAATTATTTTATTCCATGGAGTCCCAGGCCCCTCATTTATAAGAAGAAAATATGTACTAGATGGACTCTGTCACGATAGCTTTGATGTTCCATATGTCTAAGAATCGTTGCCCTGAATAGCTGTGTTGCTCAAAGCACATGTCCTCATATATTTTGGAATGCTAATGAGAAGATATTAATACCCTTATTTTAGATTTTTTTTCGCCTCACATGTCTCCATGATAGCTTGTTGCTAGCTTATTAGAGGTTATCAGAAGCAGGCAAACTCACTCTGGGTTTGCAGGTAGTAACCTGGTTTTATGGCCACTAAATTAGAAACCCCATACTCGAAATTAAAATGACATAGAACAGGGGTGCCTGTGTGGCTCAGTTGGTGGAGCGTCCGACTTCAGCTCCGGTCATGATCTCACGGTCCGTGAGTTCGAGCCCCGCTTTGGGCTCTGTGCTGACAGCTCAGAGCCTGGAGCCTGCTTAACATTCTGTGTCTTCCTCTCTCTCTGCCCCTCCCCCATTCATGCTCTGTCTCTATTAAAAAAATGAATAAACGTTAAAAAAAATTTTAAAAATGACAGAGAACAAATAATTAGCTTGCCTATATCACCTTATGTCTTTGAACCTTGATTTCCATGTCAGGTTGGTGATGATGACAATTCCGTCAATCAGGTTACTATAAGGAGTAAATAAAAATTTTTAAGACTTGTCTGATACATTTTAAGAGGTAGAAACAACGGAAACTCAGGTCTTCTGATTGTAAAGGAAAAGAGGGGAAAGAGCTAGCTATCATTTACTGAAAAGCCGCTGTGGGCCTCACTTTTGTAAATTTTGTAAATTTGTAAGATGAGGATTTTAAAAATGCTTTCCTTAGCTACGGTTGTTCTAACTATCTGGTAACCAGATATCATGATGATCCACATGTTCTTCAAGTTGTAAAGTGATCTGGAGGTAGTTATTCTTAGTTAGAAGTTGGAGCAGGGAAAACTTGACCTTTGTATTTGCTCCAACATGGCAGGGGACATCCCAGATGTACCTAGTGTCATTGCAATTCTCTAGACCCTGGGCTCCTTGAGAATCAGTGTTTGGTTTGCAATTTTTGCCTTGTAGCACTGGAACAGAGAACAATGCCTATCACATAGTGAATACTCAATAAGTATCTCTTTAATGAATCAGTGAATTCATAAATCACTGATTTTATTTTATTTTCTGTCTTATTGATCATACGCCTGGCAATATGCTAAGTATATTTCATAGTCAGTGGCTCTTAATGCTGGGCACATTAGAATCTCCTGGGCAGCTTTTAAAAATATGTGTGTGTACCCACCCCAAATCAATGGAATCTGAATCTCTGGGACTGAGCCCAGGAGATAGGTAGTTTAAAAGCTACCCAAGGGATTTTAATGTGTGAGAGACACACAGAATCAATGAACCCTTGATCCACTATTTTCCTGGGCTTTACATGACCGGGCTGCTTGCTAATGTTGCCAATTACTTACTTCTGGGCATCCAAGTTTCAGTGAGCATGTTCTCCCATCTTGTCATTTGTCATGGCTAAAATATTCTACTTTAACAAGGATGCAAATTTATCATCCACATTAAGAGTGTAATCTTTTTTGCATCTAGTCCTGAAATGCAGCCGTGCTCTCCATGTAAATCATAAACTTAGATCCTTTTGTAGTGTGAAAGAAAACATGTAAATTAGGACGGAGAAAATTAATGTTGACGAAGATTCTGGATATGTTGTAAATTGCAGAGGCCTGGGTCTCAGACTGGTTTCAGAATTGCAACATTTGGTAATTGTTCCATAACATTATGAAATGAGGAGGCAGCCCTGGGAAGGTGGTTTGAATTGGACGCTAATTCCTATTGAAGTGTTTGCTTCGCAACGATGTTGGTGAAAACCAGCTCACTACTGCCATTGCCACCAAGGGGGGAGTGCTCACCTTGAAGGTACTTCCGATTCTTTGGATGGGAGAGGAGACAGGATCATTGTGGGTGTTTGTTGAGGATGTCCTTAGAGCAAAACTTTGTCTGGATTCTTCGAAACCATGTTGCTTTGTTTTTCTTGGATGTTGACATTTTCTTCTTCTTTACTTCTTGAGTCCCACTAATGTGTCCTTTTGTTTAAAAAGCTAACATACCTTGTGCTGTAGTCAGTAGGCACACACATGTGTTGAGGAGGAGGGGGAAAGATTGCTATCACTCCAAGGCAACAACACATACCTTTGCCTTGTCACTGAGTGACAATGTAAGATAACAACTCAGAATTCCAGTAATAACACAGGGTGACAGGAGTGCTGTGAGGTGCTTCAAGGAAGGGTGATTAGATGCCAGATGAATGGTATCAGGGGGCCTATCAGCAGCTACATGTGAAGTCATTTTTACTCAAGCCAGTGATTTCTACTCTGTTTTTAAAAACTTTAGGGTATCTCCAGGTATTTCAAAAAATGTCACACACTTCTCAAAAATAATAATATACTTGTAGCGTATATTAATATCATACCTAGTATGCTTTTAAGGGAACATGGGGGTGGACCAAAAATTCACATAATGTCACTGTTCCAGAAATGAGGGATCAGATGGGTAACTGATCTGCTTGACACATCATTTCCCCATGAGAACACCTCCCAACTGTAACTGTCAATGTCCCTAAACCCTGTCTTTTTTGAACCTCCTGGAACCATGCAAGCCTGTGACTATTCCTGCTGTTCTGGAAGAATCTGCATTTTTTTCCCCAGACATTTGTGCTATCTCACTGGCATATGCAATCTAGATTTGTGGTGCATTTATCTCTTATCACCCTTTTGTTTCTCTCTTTCCTCTTACCTTTGATTCCAGAAATGTTTTTAAAATAATGGATGGCGGTTAATAAACAGCATGGCAGGCTGGAAAAAATGAACAGTGGTGTGCTCATTTTGATAGACTATGCTGTCTACAGATAATTTACCAGGGCAGAGTGCTGACATACACAGCCCCACAGAAAGGGCTTATCCCTGATCTTAAACCGAAATCATTCTTGAAAGTTTCCATTATTCATAAGGCATGATCCATGAAAACTGCAGGAGGCTGTCCCGTGATGATGCCTCTGAGCTGGTGGCTCTCCGGTTCAGGAGTTAGAAACAAGCAAACATCTGTATTTGTGCACTTGGGGCGATTGCCAACTTCCAGAGGAAGAACTTCACGCTGGAGTCCAGCATGGTGAAACAGAGTTTTCTGCCTTTCTGACCAAGTATTCCCCCTACCCACTTCCATGCCCCCCCAATGAGTTCTGAGACCCTGTTCTTGCAGCTGCTTTTAGCTTCATCCCATTAGATGCATTTTGTCACCTTTCTGTCTTGCCTCTACTGTAAACCCTTTGATATTAGGACAATGTGGCTTTGTGTGTCCCTCGCCTACTAGAGTGCCTGCCACATCAAGTAGGCTCATTAAAATTAAATGACCAGCTGAGTGAATGAATAAAGATCCAAAAGAATATTTCTGGAGTGTTCTGGGTAGTATCTGAGTGAACCCTCTTCCCAAATATTATTGAACCTTCAGAGTCCGCCAGGAGACAAAGAGCAGGACAAGAATCTCCAGGTCTTCTCAGAATTAGGAAAGAAACCATACAGTGTTTATCTTCCCAGGATTCTACCCCACAGCATATGGCTTTTCCAGAATCACACACGTATATTTTGGGGGGATCCAAAGGCCACAGTATCTGCATTTTAATATATCACATAGCCAGCTTCACCACAGTTCAACTCCGGGAAGTTCTGATCTCAAAGCTCCACTGAAATCTGATAAGATCATCCTGTTTTTGAAAGGCAGACTCCCTCTTGTCTGCCTTTGGCTACTAAAGCTGTGAGCAGATATGAGTTGGAGAGGTCATGGGAAGCATTAGGACACTAGGTCTCCTAAACTTTTGATAGAAATTTCACTTAGAAACCTTACCTAACAGTGTGATCAAAAAAACAAAACAAAACAGGGGCACCTGAATGGCTCAGTCGGTTTCTGCTTGGTTTCTGCTCAGGCCATGATCTCACAGTTCGTGAGTTCAAGCCCCACATCAGTCTCTGTGCTGACAGCACAGAGCCTGCTTGGGATTCTCTCTCCCTCCCTCCCTCTGCTGCTCTCTTTCTCCTCTCTCTCTCTAAGATAAATAATCAACTTAAAACAAAATGAGAGTCCTTACTCCTCTGAGAACAAGTGTGTCTTTCCAGATTCTAAGAAGAAACAAAACACAAAACAAGACACACTTGATCTAAGTACTGATACCATCAGTAGAGCTCTCCTGTCTATGGCCTTGGAGCTGGCCATTCTCTTTCATGCAAAGACGGTAATTTTTAATGAGATGCACAAGTGTGCACATACATGCATAAACCTACACAGGCCAGCTTCTGCGTATTCCCAGAGGCAAAATGAGGCAAGGCTAGCAGAGGGTTCTGTAAATAATTTGTATTCAAACATACAGCAGCCCTGACACTTATTTTGCAGGATAAGCTGATAAGTGTTTACTCTAAGCATAATGACTCTGTTAAGAGTGACCTTTCGTGATGATTTTCTAACCAATTGGTCTTAACCCTTTAATTAATTCATTTGTTTAAGCAGAGGGAACCCTTCGACCTCTTTTCGCTTAGCCATCATTCATTTGACACCATATTCAAAATTATTGGTTTGGGAGTTTTAATGACCGTACACCATTTATTTTCATCCTTCTGGCTGGAATATCAGCAACGGAGGGTTATGATTATTCTGGTGTGTGTGTGTGTGTGTGTGTGCGCGCGCGCGCGTGCATATACCTTCACAAGTGTGTGTGGTCATTCGTTTATTGTAGAAACCTTGCTGACTGCTCCAAAATTCAGCCAAGAACAGCACTGTGAGTGACAAAGTTTGATTTTCCATGCACTCAGGATACTAAAACAATGGAGGGAAAATGAACCAGAAAGACTGCAAAATAGCCTTTCTTCAGTGATTTACTTTTCCAGAAGCTGATGAGGGCTCTGATCTGTCTTGATGCGGCTTCATTATTAGAGACAGGGAAAGAGGAAGAAGGAAATAGTGCCTTTTCTTTACAAAAAAGGCCATTTTAATAGGGATGGAAAGTAAGCACAGTCCATATCTCTGGGGATCTTAGTTTTCTATAATGGGACAATTCACATATTTTTCTATTCTAATATCCCAAATCTTTTTTTTTTCTTTCCTTTGTTTACGATTTGAATTTTTCTATTAACTGTTACAAGGAGATCTCCATATAACATATAGTGGAAAGGAGATGTAAAAAGGCTGAGCAATTTTAGAAGATTTTAGAAGTCTTTTGTTCTGAAAAAATTCATTCTCTTCTGATCTTTGATATAATCGTAATCCCCTTCTAAGTCTGTCCTCTAAGGCTAAGCCACCCTTGAACATGAAGCGGTTCTTAACCACTAAAGCATATTCATGGAGACAAAGCAGCACATAAGGAGCCATTGATAATCTCACCTGGGAGAGTGTCTATCTTTCCTGTGGATGTTTTAATGCTTCTCATCATCAGTATACTTTATTATTTTATTTATTTTTTTTTAATTTTTTGTCATCAGTGTACTTTAGTAGTATTCTCTAATTGGATATAATTGCAAGTAAAAGAAAATTTTCTTTTTTTTCCTATAAAATTACACATACATGCAATCACAATCACTGTAGAAAAACATTTAAAAATATAGCAAGTTTATTTGGTTAGAAAAAAGGCAGAAGAAAAAGTAGACGTGGAGGTGGGTGGGCAGAAGCTCCTCCTCTTCACCGTCTCCCTTTTCTGACTTCGCCTTCTCCCGGAAGAATGGATTACTTCTGCCCACAATCACTTGAAATGCCAGATCACATGCTCAAATGGGGCCACTGTTTCTGTGAGCCCAGGGCATAGCCAGGACAGGAGCCTGCCTACCCTCCCTGCTCTGTTGTCTCTCTCTGGTCTATGTACCTAGCTCAGAAGAACCCTGGCTACAACCCTATAAATATATTATTTTTCTTTTATGTTCTGTTCCTGGTACCAGCATAGATACATGCATGTTATCACTGACGTAAGCATTAGTCACTGTCTCTTGATGGGAAGGATGGCTGTAGTTTAAGACCCTTGATCTAATATCATTTTAATATCAATAACACTATTTAATAATTCTTCTGCTTCAGAGTGAACTGTTGGATGTGTGCCTCTTTATACTTCTGAGTATCTGAGATTTCAGTCTACTTTTGTATTGTGTCTTCTTCTCTAGTATTCTTTTTGGTTTTAACCACATGGGATTGTGATTTTTTGACCATTTTTGAACTACAAATGGTTTGATCTTACAATAATAGTGAGTGCTCAGTAAAATGTGACTTTATCATTCATTGAACACTTCCCATGTATCATCCCCATTAAGTCCTAAAACAGTCTACTCAGGATTGTTTCTTTTAATCCCCACCTTTCAGATGAAGTAACTGAGGCTCAGAAAGACAAAGTGACTATTCATTATTAGATGTCAGACCAGGAGGCAAGCCAGGATTAACATGCAGTTCTCTTTGACTTTCCAGTTGTTTATTCAAGGCAAACACATTATTTAAAAAAATACCTGTTTTTAATGGCAATGTAATAGCTCATTATGTAGATCTGCCTTAATATTTTTAACTTAAAAATGTCAAATCCCCTGATTAACATTTACATTGTTAATATTTTTTTCATTATTATGAAGAATGCTGTGGTGAATATAATTCTTAGTATACATATAACCATATGCTGTAGCTGGGACTAAATGTATTTTCTTTCCGTGTATCTAATCCTGTGACCTCCATAGAGGGACAATATCCAATACCAGCCTCAAGATACCAACAGAAAAAAAAAGATACCTTTTTTTAAGTCATTTTTTACTTGTAAAGCGTTTTATTTTAGAATATTTTTAACAGCAGAGCTCTGGTTATGTCTTTATATAAAACATTAGGTTTGTGCACAAATTTCCAGGAACACAACTATTTTAGAGAGCCTGATATACCTGTAATTGCTTCTCCTTCCCATCATCAAGGAAATCTTAACAGAGTCATTGGCTTTACTACTCCCTAGAACATGATGTCCCTTCGGCTCTAGTATTACTCCCAAAGATATAGGGCGACTGTTTTGTATTGTGTCGTTTCACCGGGAAGGAACAATTTCATCATAAAAATAGAGAAATAGACTTGAAGCAATTATATGTGAAATGCTACATGAACAAATTTCAGGTTATCCAGACAAAAGGGAAAACTAATTGGACCAAGACATTCTTCTTCTCTCAAGCAATTTTTGATGGGGGGGACAGTGAAGTGGGGGTAGATTGCTATTTAGGGTTGGAAAGACCCTGACTCTTGTCCTGGGGTCTCAGCCAGTTACGCATCAGGAGATGAGCTTGAGGCCAGCAAGAGGGGCTGCTTATGAGCACCTGTATTTCAAGTCAATTTCATGCTAAGCAGGGAGCTTGTGTAATTCGGGTGTTCAGTTTCTGCTGCAGGGACAGCCAGTTAAGTGCGGTGGTGGTCCCATCCAGGAGTCCAAAAGCAGATAGTGAATGCTGTGTCTTGTGGAAAATGAGTCATGCAGAGTGTGTAGCATGAGTAGTGGCCAGCAATAAGCCCTGGGGGATTTTTGAGGCTGCTCTGACTACAGAGCAAGAAAGGATTGGGGAAGGGACCTTTGTGAGATACGGCAGAAAACCTTAAAGAAGACAATCACTTGTCAAGGATTATGAGGCTTTTCCTGCTTCAAATTAGCCATTATGCCAGAGTTTTGATATTTTAATTTGCAAGGTCTCAGTGATTGCAAAAGGATATTTTTAATGTGTATGACACGATGCATAATATAGAATCGAAGAGTAAAAATATAATTTTAAAATAACTTTTGAAGTAGATATGTTTTGGAAAAGTATGTGTGTATTTCTCTAGTATATCTATTGAGTGAGCAAAATAATTATCATTTTGCATAGATCAGAACATCCAAAGTTTGTTGAAAGCAGAACGAAGATTTATAAAACTCAAGATACTTATAAAAGTTACACAAGAAATACATTTGGCTGGTCTGTCTTTGTAGAAAAAGTGAATTCACATTACAATCATGTTACTTTGAAATTAAAACAAAACAGAATAAAATGTACTTAAATGTAAAAAGTAAATTTTTTTTCAATATATGACGTTTATTGTCAAATTGGTTTCCATACAACACCCAGTGCTCGTCCCAAAAGGTGCTCTCCTCAATACCCATCACCCACCTTCCTCTCCCTCCCACCCCCCCATCAACCCTCAGTTTGTTCTCAGTTTTTAAGAGTCTCTTATGCTTTGGCTGTCTTCCACTCTAACCTCTTTTTTTTTCCTTCCCCTCTCCCATGGGTTTCTGTTAAGTTTCTCAGGATCCACATAAGAGTGAAACCATATGGTATCTGTCTTTCTCTGTATGGCTTATTTCACTTTGTAAAAAGTAAAATTTAATGGGTGGAGGATTCCTATTCACTCCAGGAGATATCCAGCCGCAGTATTAACATTGGCAGAAGTGAAAGGATGATGGTCAACTGTTTTAACAAGATCCTTAACAATATGCCACTCATTGTCATCTTCTTATACTTTCTTTTCAAATTTCTCTTTTGCCTTTTGCATACCTTTGGACTAGCTCCTACATATACGTCTACAGTGTACATATTATCTATATCTCTATCTCTATATGGATATTTAGTGAAATTTCTGTAATTTTCATAATATTAACAAATGTCAGAGCCTTTGTTTCTTTGTTTTGATTTTATTTTTTACCATATCAGGCAGTTTTATTGTATCCAATAGGCTTAAAGATCCCTTTCCATCATTGAGCAGTTTATCGGGTATCTCTGTCATCATGCATTTCTCACTATAACCAATGATTTTAATGAAAAAGTAGATGATCACTTTAAAAGATTTTTTTCATAAGAAAGAGTAGACAAGCCACCAGACTGAGAGAAAATGTTCGCAAAAGACACATTTGGTAGAGGTGTGTTATCCAGAATTTTCAAAGCACATTTAAAACTCAACAATAAGAACCCACTTAAAAATGGGCAAAAGATATGAACAGGCACCTCACCAAGGAATGTATGCAGATATCTCACCAAAGAAGCCATATGAAATGAAGCTCTACATCATCTATTATAAGGAAATTGCAGATAAAAACAACAGTATTCCATGGCACACTTTTTAGAGTGGCTGAAACACTGGCAAAACTAAATGCTAGGGAGGGTGTGGAGTGACAGAAACTCTCACTAATTGCTGTTGGAAATGCAAAATGGCACAGCCACTTTGGAAGATGGTGTGGCAGGTGTTTACAAAAGTATACATAATCTTGCCATATGACCCACCAGTCTTGCTACTTGGTATTTACTCAGATAAGTTGAGAACTTATGTTTACATAAAATACCTGCACATGGATGTTTACAGCAGCTTCATTCATAATTGCCAAGACTGGAAGGCAATCAACATGTCCTTTAGTGGGTAAATGGATTAATAAACTGTGGTATATTCAGACAATGGAGTATTATTCAACTCTGAAAAGACATGAGCTACCAAGCCATGAAAAGGCATGGAGAGACCATGAGTGCATATTTCAAAGTAAAAGTAGCCAATCTGAAGAGGCTATATGATTCCAATTATATGCCATTCTGGAGAGGGTAAAACTATTGAGACTATAAAAGGAACAGTGATTACCAGCATTTTGGGAGAAGATGAGGGATGAAATGGGATATTTAGAGCAGTGAAACTATTCTATGAGATGCCATAATGGTGGATACATGTCATTATATACACCAAAACCTGTAGAATGTACAATACCAAGAGTGAACCCTACTATAAACTATGGACTTTGAGAGATGATAAGGTGCCAATGTAGGATTATCCATTATTGCAAATTTACACATTGGGTGCAAATGTTCATAGTGTGGAAGACTGTGTTGGATGCCAGGATATAGGAACTCATACTTTCCACTTAATTTTTCTGTGAATATAAAATTACTTTAAATGAAATAAAGCCAATAAGAAAAACACCTAAAAACTCCTTTGACAAATTCTATTACTTGATGGTCCCAATTCTTTGACTTTCTGATCAACATTTTTATCCATTTGTGGTGTTTATTTACTCTTATAAGCCCTTCAGAGGGGAATTATGGGTCTGCCCAGGTAACAGAAGCTGCTGGAGTCTTCATGTGCAGTTGAAACCAAGTAGTCTCATCTTCCCTGTCCTTTGTGAGGCAATCCTACAATTTCTTATTCTGTTGAGGTTCTGTATTAGCGCCCAGTGGTGGTTGCATTTTGAGCCCATGATACGTGGAACCTGTATAAAGGAAATCAAAACTTTGTCCTTGGAACAAAATTAACTGCCCAAAGTAACTTATCCCTTTCATTCTTTCCTAAGCCCTAATGTTCACCACCTGAGGAGACCTGTCTACTCAATATGACTGTCCATTTACAAGTGGCATTTTCAGATTCTTGACCTTATTATATATTTCTTAGTGTTTTCTGCTTCTGGGACTTCAAAAGTTCAACAGATCAGAGGGGATTTCTCAACTCCATATAAGAGCACACAGGAAAGCAATTTCTTAGATTTCCCTTGTGGGAGTAAGGTGCTTGGCTCGTATGAAGAAGGACCCTAGAGAGAGCTTTTCGGGAAGCCCAGGCAACAAGAAAAGAAATAAGCACTGTTCAGATTGAATTTGTAATGGATGGAGGTGGAATGTCAGCCTGCTAACCTGGTTTTGTGTTCCTAGGCACTAGACCCTTAATGTTAATACTCACAGAAGGTTTATAGCTTCCAATGAATCTGTACACTTTCTACTGAGGTGCCAGTGTGATAGGCAGGCATTACAATTTCAAGGTTAACTGTGAGGTGAACACTCCCCTCTCTCCTCAACCCCTGCCTCCCCTACTGTATTCTGACTTATAAGTTAAATGGTTGTTGTAACCTGTTTCTACATTCACACCCTTCGGTCAAATAGATGAGTCAGATAGAAGATACACAAATATGTCAGGAGGGTGAGAGTATGTTGTAAGGTGGGTACCATTACAAAGAGAGCCAGAGAAAAGTATACTCTGAGCCCTCTCTTCCCAATTTCAGGAGGTTGGTGCCTGTCACATCACTTGAGCCTGGTAGGGATCAGGAGGCAGAGGCATTCAGTAGGACTTGCGTGTGAGGAGCTAGATGAAGAAAGTTTCTTGAAAAGGAGTTATCAGAGCACTGAGCTATTTCTTATCACCTCACATGGTGATGAAGAAACGGGCTTCAAGAGAGCTTCCTCTCAGAGCTTCCTCTCTGTCTCCCCAAATTTGGCGATACAAAGACTAGCACCTGACTCTTAACTGAAACAAATGGTTTGTGGATTGGGGTGGGACTCCTGCCTGGCAAATCTAAAGCAAGAGGCAGGAGCCAACCACCTGCTCGATGATGGGTCACAGAAGGGGCTGCTGCTTTGGTGCCCTGGGTCTGGGAAGTGGGAGTGTTTAGCAAAGACCAGGCTGGAGAGAGTATCGCTGGTGTCCTCTTGGGTCTTGTTCAGCAGACCTGTCTGACGAGGCCAGGAGACCTCACAGTGGAAAGGGGGGCTTCCAGGTGACCACCAGCTTGGGGTACGGTCCCCAGTTATTACTTAGACTGGAGATACAACTGTCCAGGCCCCGAGAACATAGGAGGCAGGGATGGCAGAGGGCTCTGAAGACCTCACCAAAGAGTCACTTTTACCGTCCTCTCTGCCCAGACTGCTGAACCAGCCAGAAGTAAGAATGACCCTTATCCCTGCCCTGCCTCCTCTCCTGCCCTTCTGGAACAAGGCAGCATGTAGAGAATTCAGCAGGCTTGGTTAGAGTGCTCAGAGAGCAGAAGGCCTCCCTCCCACAGTGCAGGCTTCAGGCTGGAAGGTGTGGGGGGAGTCAAGGTGGGAGTAATGGGGACTGGAAAGCAGGTGTGGGAGGTAGGATGGTAGGGAGGAGGGAGAGAGAAGGGGGAAGATTTAATGCAGTCAGATACAGCTTTCGGATTACTAACTTCAACTGGACAGTTTACTGAATTAATGCAGTATGCGGCATTACGTTGACTTTGGGGCTGTCATATTAAAATAAACAGAAAGCTGAGGGGTTTGCGAGGGGTTTCATCCAGGAAACATTGCGCAAAGAATAAATTTTAAGAAGAGAAAGAAACAAAACCATATTTTAAGTCAGAAGTCATGTGCATTTAACACTCTGGTTACAGGTGTGACCTGTAGATTTGAATGTGGAAGTTGGCCCTGGGTCCCAGTGGGTGGCTGGGTCGCTTTATTTCATGCTTAGTGTCTGCCTTTTTCTTTGCATTGGCCATTGCTCTCTGGTGTCCAGTGGTGGGAGTGTAAAATTCCTCTCCTGGGAAGTGATGTTGTAGCCTCTGAAGAGAAGGGAGGAACTTGTCACCTAGTCCCTAAACCTATCTAATATCATGAACAACCTGTGGGAGGAAGTATTCAACTATTTTAAATGTGATTATACATGAAACTTAATGTACTAACCTAGTCACATACATTGTGAACCTGGACAATGTGCAATTTAGCAAGATTATACAATTAACTTTTCAAACTGTAATCCTTTTGAGAGGGGACGCTAGGAATAATCATGTTGAGACAACAGGAATAAATTGGGATTATCCTGAGCAAGCCGGTACATATGTGGTCATTCTATACATATTCTGCTCCTAATTTATAGAAAGAAGAGGTCCGTCCTTCCTTCCCTCCCTCCTTCCTTCCTTCCCTCCCTCCTTCCTTCCTCCCTCCTTTTCTTTTCTTTTTCCTTCTCTTTTCTTTTTTCTTTTTTTTTTCTTTTCTTTTCTTTTCTTTTCTTTTCTTTTCTTTTCTTTTCTTTTCTTTTCTTTTCTTTTCTTTTCTTTTCTTTTCTTTTCTTTTCTTTTCTTCCTTTCTTCTTTTTGCTAGAAGTCAGAGCTAAAATCTTACCCTGCTTTTGTGCAGCATCATGACATTTACTATGTAACGCCATTAAGCATTCCCTGAATCAAGTAGCTTAGAGAATTTACTTTTTATTCACTTCATGCTCAATGATATTATGGGTCACACACACACAGCCATCAGAATCCAGCCAAGGCACTCAAACGGAGGTATGAAATTATGAAACAATGCACATCTTTCCAGGAATCTGTACCTGCCCCTGGTTAGAGGTCCTGGCAGATATTCTTTACCCAGGCAGACCACGTTCAAGGTAATAGGGGAAAAAATGACCACAACTGTCACGATACTATATGAAGAGTCAGTGAAACTAGGTGTGTTCCTCCTAAGAGTCCATGGGATTGGGTTAGAAAGTGTATGAGATTTAAAATCAGGAGACCTTGACTGAAATGCCTCATTCTGGTATTTACCGCACAAGATTTAGCAGGTATTTAACCCTTCCCCATGAAAAGAGCATTGCTCCCTTTCCAGCCACTCTTTATAAAGAGGTGTTTAAGTGGTCAATATTACGAAAGGCCATAGAATACACACTATATTATACAACTTCCAAGGTAGTCATTATGAAAGCTCCTGTCACTTCTTTTCATTTACCACTAAAATTAACTATGAAACTTTTTAGCCCTGCCTCTTCCTCTCTCTGCCTCTGAGCCCAGATGTTGAAACTTCTGGTAAGGAGTAATTAACTACTTGTTTTTCAGTCCTGATCACAGATTTGAGGCCACTGAATACACCATTCATTTCTGTCTGTCTCTGTCTCTCTCCATATCTCCCTCTCTCCGGGTGTCTCTCTGTGTCTCTCTGTTTGAGGAGGTAATGTGTGTGAGAATGCGCAGCAAATGGCAAAGTTCAACCATATCTTCATTATTAAGAAGCCACTTTGCTCAGGTGCTCTTGTGTGTGGCAGAAGGCACTGTAATAAACCAGGTGCAGATTCTTACCTCTCAGGAGGCTGTAGTCGACAGGAAGATAAAAAATACAAAAGGTAGTTACAATGATGAAAACTTAATTGGTGAGTTCAGGGAATAGTAAACAAGATATAAATCCACCTAGTGATCCGAAGATGTTCAAAATGAGCTGTATCTATTGAGAAAACAATTACTAAGGAAGAAGTTAGCATAGGCCTCCAGCCAATTTGGCTGCAGTTTCTAGCCCTTGAAGTGAACACCACTCATAGAAGCTGTCAGGTATTTTTAGACATTTGTTGTGTTCCTTGGCTCGAGTGGAACCATTCCTCCCAGAATTTGAGGGACTCTTAAGAACCTAGAGATTGTCAGGCTGGTTTGCAATCCATTAATCAACATTGGTTGAATTAAACACTTAACCCAGTGGTTTTCAGTGGGGTATTGAGGGGTGAATGTTTCCCACACATGATATTTGGCAATGTCTGCAGGCATTTTTGTTTGTTATGGCTGAGGGTGGGGGTTGCTACTAGCATCTAGTCCTTGGGAGGCTGGGGATGCTGCTAAACATCCTGCAGTACCCGGGACAGCTCCTCATGACAAAGGATCACTGGGTCCAAAATACCAACAGTGCCGGAGATGACAAACCCTGGCCTAACCTTCCTGTGGATTTAGCACCATGGGGGATACAAAACAAGGAAGAAATAGGATTGCTGCCCTCAATAGATTTAGAGAACTAATTCAGAGACCAGAACACTATGTTCATTAGTTGAAATACTTCTACATTCTGAAATATTTGCTGAGCACTTACTACGTGCCAGGGAGTCTGCAAGGTTTTTGCATCACTAGTAGTCATGGTAGCATCTGCACTGACGAAACGTAGAATGTACTGAGGACACATGTTGTAAAGGAAAACCTACAATTCACTGTATCATGAGATAAGCCATAATTGGAAGGGAAATCCATGTTGTCCTTAGAATAACAAGAAGGTTAGATTGCGTGATCAGGGAGAACTTCCCTGAGAACATGGTATTTCAGGTGAGAAAGAGTTGGCCAGGTGAGAAGTGAAGGGGGTGAGGACAGCAGGCGGTGAAAGCCAAGTGGCCCCAGGTCCCAAGGCAGAAAAAAGCTTGTAGTTGTAAGTAATTCAGGTAGTTTGGGTGTGCCAAAACGTATAGATGGGGTGCAGTCAGGTCAATTAACCTGGTAATAATTCAAGGAAGAGAGAAATAAATATAGGTAAGAGTCAGCAGGGAAGATCTGGAGGAGAAAATAGCAAGTTAGTAGGCGGGAGAGAGGGATCCGCAGGCAATGGTTTGGAGAGAGAAATAAAAATGTCTGGTTTATAAAGAGAAAAGAAACAGTCTGGCCTTCTTGGATTAAAGTAGGACAAAAAAGATATGAACTTTGACTTTCAATCAGAGTGTTTATTTTTATTTTTATATATTTTTAGTGTTTATTTTTGAGAGAGAGAGAGAGAGAGAGAGAGAGAGAGAGAGAGACTGAGAGCAGGGGAAGGGCAGAGGGAGACAGAGGGTCTTAAGCAGGCTCTGTGCTTAAGGGGCTTGAACTCCTGAACCAAGAGATCATGACCTGAACTGAAGTTGAGCACCTAACCAAAGTCAGACAGGAGCCCCTTATTAGAGTATTTTTTAAATGGGGCCCTTTCTTTGGTGACATTGTATGTGAGTGATTGAAAAAAAAGAAAAAAAAGAAAAAGAAAAATTTGGGAAAGTAGACCCTTGTTTGTAAAGGGATTGACACAGGCAACTTTATGTGGAAGACCACTCTAGCAGGGAAAAGTCATATAATTCAAAGAAGCAAGTGTGTGGGCCTGGAATTGGCTGATGGTGGGATGGAAAAATATAAAATGTATTGCTATCAGCAGCTACCCACTTCGTTCAATAAATGTGTTCGAGTGTCTGATGCGCTAGACCCTGAGAACATTTTGGTGAGCAAAATCAGAAGTGGTTTTCAGCTCTCAGGAAATTTACAATTAAGCACAAGAGATTCCACTAAAATAATGAAAGTAACTCTTCACAGAGTTAAGTACTGAAATGAATGGAAATTTGTCCTCATACACACCAATACCTAGAGGATTCTAGCTAGACAGCAGTGACAGGAAAGACTGTTCTGAGAAAGTGGAGACCAGGAAGCATATAGATGTTGGCCAATGAAGTAGGGTGGAAAGGCAAAGAGGAAACACCTCAGCCACGGCACTGACATGTGGAGGGAGGAGTCGTGGCCCACAAGAAGAACTCAAGGAACTCCAGTGTGATTGGAAGGGAAGGGTATGGGAAGTAGAGTATGGGTGGAGACCCACTGGTAGGGAAGGCTGGGGGGAAGATGGCATAGATGTGGGTGGGAATGGGGAGAAATGGGCAACTGTGCAATTTGGAAGATCCAGGAGAAAGTGCTGTCAAATCATGTAGGAGGATACTGCAGAGAACCAAGAGAGGGATAGCACATCTTGGTTAAGGTCTTGACAGTGGGAACATGCGCTGGTTTGTTAACATTCAAGAAATGCTCAGCAGGTGTTGGGGCCCAAAATCTAAGATTTGGGCATAAAGCCATTGAAGGAGATGAGAGTGTCAAGAATGAAGGCGAGGTGCCTGAATTGCCTAATGGCATAGATAATGGTACCATTCACTGAGGGAGGGAGGCTTGCAACAGGATCCATCTTGGGGAAGAAGATCACAGGTTCAGTTTTAGAAAAGTTGCATTTGGGGTATGTTTGAGGTATCCTAGAGGAGTTCTCGCATGCAGGTCTGGAATTCAGAGAAGAGGTCTGGGCTGCAGATAAGCAACCACCCTGCTCCTGCTTCCTTAAAAGCCAACACTCCTTCCTCTGGAGAGGCTGGTCCCTTGCCCCACCCCTCCACCCCATCCTCACAGTTCCATCTCCTTTGACCTGCAGGCTTGAAGATGGGGGCAGCCTACCCCTTCCAGATGACAGTACTGCTGATCAGAAGCAAATCAAGGAGCCAAAGAGAGTTTAAATCCAAGATCAGTCATTGAACACATGCTTAGGGGAGAAAGAAGGAGAAGGGTTAGCAATCAGGTATGCCAGTGGGAAGGGGGGAACACTTCCACCCGGCATGATTTGGATAGAAGGGAATGGAGTCTCACATTAGCCATTCATATAAGCCCCGAAATAGCTGATTAATGCTGTGCTGGCTAATGAGCTAATTGGATGGCAGGACTGTCTTTTGGAAAGGCATCTTCAGAGTTATCAAAACCCATCCTTGCCTTTTGGGATTGAAGAAATTAAGGTCCGGGGAGGATAAATGGCTTTTACCCAAGTTCATCCTACGTATTAAGGATGTAGGGTGGCTGCCATTTCAGTTGATTTCACTGCCCTGTTGCGCTCTCCCCAGGAATTCTGGTTGTGAAGGAGAGTAACACAGAGTATTATTTTACTGCCCTGCACTTGGAGTGTAGACGTTGATCAAATAGCCCTAGGCCCCTTTGGTTGAGGAGAAAGTGTTTTGTTACTTTTTGCTGGCATATACTTATAAATCACCCCACTGAAACCCAGAATAGCTTAGATAATGATATGAACCTTAGCTACACATTTAGCAGTCCGTTATGGCATTCAGCAATTTTAGTTTATTACTGTCCCAAGGGGAGAAAGGGGGGAAAACACTGTAAGAAACAAGCTAATAAATTTGTTTTTAAAACCCAAGGTCCTCCTCCCTCCTCCCAGCAAATGTTGTAAATTCTGGGCATTTATGGTTTGCTTGAGGAAGCAAGCTCAATGTCAAAAGTGTTTTAATAGCCTTTGATTTACTTTTTAAGTGCTTATTAGGATGATTGATGACAGTGTTTTGAAACCAATCACAAACTTGGGAGAGACAGGGAATTCATTGCTGTCTTCCCCTTGACTCCAGTGCCTGTTGGTTTGTTCGGTTTGGGAGGGGGACTTACAGGCAAAGCAGAGACTCTTCATTACCTTTTCTCTGGGAGTGCCAGGTGGTTCTTCTTTTTCCCATTTGTCACCTAACAGAATATGGTTTGGACACATGGACATTCCTTAGGCTTCTGTCCCTCAAATGCCCAGTTCCAGTAGCCTTCTACTGAGTAGGAATGTTTTGGGGTCTTCACCCTGCCTTCAAGATGTCCAGGAAGAATTATCCTTCTGTGTTAAGCCAAGAACTCAGACAAGAACCAGCACTCCATCTCGTATGCCTCCAAGTCCTACTGAGAAGTAAACCAGGCGGTTGAAGCAGTAATTGGCTTGGGTCTTCATTTGTTCAGGCCATAATAACTGCCTCACCGTGCACAGTCCCAGTGGGGTGAGCTGTGAAACCCCTCTCCAGTAGACAGAATTAAGTTGCATTTCATCCTGTGCTCATTCTCAGAATCCCCCAGTGGCCAGCATACCTGGACTTTTCAGATGTAAATAACTATCGCCTCTGCATGAAAATCCAGGAAGTCAGTTCCTGGGTCTCTCCTTACAAGACGTTTAGAAGAAGAATCAGTGTATTTCAGTTCCAGCAGCATTGTCCTTCCCTCTATATCCAGCCACAGTGTTCATCAATTTGTTTAATAATGCCTGGGGAGCCTCTGGTTCCAGCATTGAGTAATGGACATTGGGAGTGCTCACTGCTTTAAACACTTTCTAAATCTGGATTCCCTTCTGTGCAAAAGGCAAATTGACAGGAAGGAGATTTTCATTTTCTCATTCTAAAGAGAATTGACATAGAGAAGTGTGTTTGGGTAATGACACCTGGCCAAAGGGAAAACATTTTGGCAATGTAGTCCCTGCAATTTTTTTTTTCACTGCCCAGTGGTGTTGCCACCACAGAAGAGGCTCATAATCCAACTGCCTATCAGAATCCCATATGAATCTTTAAAAACTTCAGCAGTTCAGCTCCCACATCTGGATGCCTGGAGTCGAATCTGGGTGTCTAGATTTTAAAGCTCAAAGAGTTCGGTTCCTTATGCAACCAGAGTGGGGAACCAGGATTGTGCTACCTAGCAGGGATTGCTCAGTTCTCTCATGTAATCACATAGAGTGCAATGGTTCTATCTTTTGTGGACTTAGATGCTCTGGGGAACCCACTGAAATGCAAATTCTCTGGCCCCCAGACATTCTGATTCCTCTAGGTCAGGGGTAAGTACCAGGCATCTACAATTTGACAAGATCTTCTTGTGCAAGACAGAAAAGGTCATCTGGTGAGAAAAAGTGGCATGGGTAGACTGGCAGGTGCCATTGGTGTTGCGTTTTACTTGTTTTTGTTTTATTCTTGTTTGGTTATTCTGACTTACAGGATTTTGCTACTTTAAACACATTGATTGCACTTCATTCCTACTTCTCTCCATGCTCTGTAGGTGCAGCCTTACTTTCTGGCCATGGTTAACCTAAAGCAGTGGTCCCTGAGGAGTCTTCCTAAGGAACTTTTAATGTAAATGGATGCCAAAGCCCCTGCGTCCACCAAGAGATTCTAATTAAATTGGTCTGGGCTGGCACTCAGACCAGTACTTTAAAAAATTTTCCCCATACAATTTATAAGGTGCAACTGAGATTGAGAACCACTGTCCTAGAAAAATGTGCAAAGCCCAGGAGTTCTTGGATTGGCAGAGAAATGCAAAGAGCTTTACTATGACTGCAGATACTGACAGTGCTTTTGGGGTCAGGTCTTCCATCCTTGGGGACCATGCTACCTGATACTGAGGTCAGGATCCTGACTTCCTGATATGGATGTCCTGAAGTTAATCTGTAGAGAATTGGGCCGAGACTTTGTGACTTTAAAAAAAAATGTCAAGAGAAGAAAAAGCAAAAAGGACATATGTAGGTTTTGTTCTCATTACTGGGCTCCAAGGGTGATGTCAATAATCGGTTACCGCAGTAGGGAATCCCAATGTGCTACTGGCTGGGATTGTAGTCATTTGTGGAATCCCGAGTGAC
This sequence comes from Felis catus, assembly GCF_018350175.1. NCBI lineage: Eukaryota > Metazoa > Chordata > Mammalia > Carnivora > Felidae > Felis > Felis catus. The sequence continues at coordinate 64,806,689 of NC_058378.1, read as the reverse complement.
ACATCAACCAGGTAGCTTATGGATAAAAGAAGCTCTCTTTTCTTTGAAAGCCACCTTGTTGCTTTTCAAAACTAATCTACAGACATCATCAATAACAACAAAAAGTTCTTGGATATCAACTGAAAACACCATGTACTTGCCCAGTGCTTTACAGTTTATAAAACCCTTTCACATACATTTTCTCCCTTAACCTTTACAAGAGATCTGTGAACGGACCAAATGAAGCAAGTGGGGTTCAGAGAGTTTAAATGATTTATCCAAGCGCACACAATAGGCATAGACCAAACAATATTGGGGTGCAGTAATCAAGCTGCTTCCAAATGCAGACACTTATCATAGTCGGGACGTGGATAGACATATTTAAGATGTTAGTCATTGCTACTTATTTTATGAATAGTAGTCAGTGATCAACAGCACATCGGACCTATGATGTAATGGTTGTTATCTTAGATCAGGCTAAGAAAAATAGTTGAGTTAATTGAAAGAAGAAAAAAGTGGAGTGAAGGATAGCACATGTGGTGGTCCAGCGATTAGGTAGAATCGTGGTGGCACATGAATGACCCTGGATTGGGCAATGCTGCTCCAGTCATGCCTTCTTTTTTTTTTTTTTTCAACGTTTATTTATTTTTGGTACAGAGAGAGACAGAGCATGAACGGGCGAGGGGCAGAGAGAGAGGGAGACACAGAATTGGAAACAGGCTCCAGGCTCTGAGCCATCAGCCCAGAGCCCGACGTGGGGCTCGAACTCACAGACCGCGAGATCGTGACCTGGCTGAAGTCGGACGCTTAACCGACTGCGCCACCCAGGCGCCCCCAGTCATGCCTTCTTTACATGCGTATGTATGTTCTAGCAGATACTAATCATTGGAAAGGTTAAGCACAGAAAAACCGTGCAGTTAAAAAAACAACTTACTATAGCTTCCTCTGCCTTCCAACAGGAGAGAGTTGTCGTATCTGACGTCCTTGGTAGTAATACATCCCCACCCTCTATGCTCCGTGCAGTTACTGTTAGGACGAGTTAGGAAGTAAAGTCGTGCATGGCCCTCTGTCTAGGGCAAACACTAAAAAGGGTTTACTCTGTGCCAGGCACGTGATGAGCACCTTTCCTGGGTCATCATTTCATGTGTGCCTCACGCAACCCCCATGGCTCAGTATCATATTCTTTGATGTCCTTTTGTATTATCTCCTTAGCTGCATTTTATATGTAAAGAGACTGTGGCACAGAGTTGTGTAGTAGCCTACCCCAGTTTCACACTGTAGAAAACCAGACTCCTGGCATCCAGAGCCCAGTCCTCAACGTCATCCCTACACCTCCACCAGTTGCAGACTTTGCATATGTAAAGGAGAGCAGGGTCAGATCTATGTTTGCAGGTAGAGGCCACAGAGAACAGAATTGTTCTGCACTATATATTTAGCAAAGCTGTTTTACTTTGTTAAAGCAGAATGGTTTGGCTAGGAAAAAAAATGCCAGTAAGTAGTTATGAGTGAAAATTGCTAAAAAGTTTTTAAAGTCATTTTTCCTGCCATGATATGCAATTTGGTTTCCTCCCCATTGTGCTGAGCTCTGGAGACTTAACTCCCTGCAAATCAGCAATCATACCGTAGTGATACCTGCACATGTATTGTGTGGAGATGTGTATGTATATATATATATATATATATATATATATATATATATATATATATACACACACATACATATGTATGTGTGTGTGGAGAGATAACAAGCAAAGGGGACTGGATTTCACAGATAAGAGGGAAAGGAATGTCCACTGGAGGTAATAAGTGAGAGAGATAGAGAAACCAATTGAGAATTGGAAGTAATTTTGAAAATTAAATATTTCGAGGATGCATGAAAATCCCAGGAAGGATGTGTGGTAAAGGGATTAAACTATTAACCTGGATAGAACAGCACACCCTCCCCCCCACCCCCATTTATACAGTAGCACGTAGTTGGTAGAAAAGGCATATCTATGTGTTCTTGGCAGAGGTGAAGTAGGGACATGGGCATGTGGATTTCAGAGTTGATATGATGCCATGGTCTGGGAGCAAAGAATCCCCCTCTCTGTATGTACATGTGTGAGTCTGCACTTCTCTATTTCAATTTCTATTCCTGAGTATATTTTCTTTCTCCCGCTCATGCCACACTTTATATTCTCCTACTCTCTACCTATAGCCACTTTGCAGGGAAAAGATGATGACTTATGACCAAAGGAAATACATTCTTTTCACCTCAGTGAAGTCAGCAAGGGTCCTCAGCACGAGAGCTATGGATTGAGAGCAAGCAAGGCAGCCATGCAGCCAGCATAAAATTGAATGCAGCCCTCAAAGTCTGTGTGGTCTGTGGATTTTCAAATGGTTGTGCCAGAGCCTTCTTCCCAAACACCAAGGGGGCCAGGATCCTACACTCTAGGAGGAGAGGGAATGGAGAGGGCAAGATACTGCTTGCGTAGTGGATGTTGGATGATTGGGTGAGGTGCGCCTCTCAGGGAAAAGCTGACCTGGAAGTCAGGCATGTATTTCGTCCAAAGCATCTGAGGGAACAAGGAAAACAGGAAGGGTACAAGTACCATGAAGGCAAATAACGGAGTGCATGGAATGTTTAAAGTTGGTTGGAGGGGCAGGAATTAGGTGGTGGAGCCTATAGATTCCTAGTGCAGATTTTAATGGTTTCCACAGATGCAGATCAGGATAATTCTTGAAATCATAAATGAACAACCCAGGACTGACTAGAAGAAGCAGAATAGTGCAGTCTACCTACCTAGGATGGCTTCTAGTGCCACACAGGGAGCAATTCTATTGCAAGGTCCCTCCAGTGTTCGGGGTGTGCTGTCTATAAGGACTAGTGGGCCCATGGGAAAGGGTAGACAGTGTATCCTACTGAAGATGCATCCAGCTTGTCCCTTGGGGGTAGCAAACTTAACTACACAGGGAAATTCTTCAGCTGTACAGCTAAAACAGAGAAGTAGTCCTCCTATCAGCCATGCCAGTCCAGGGAAAGGACAAAATTGATCATTGGAATAAAAGAGGATCAATGCTAAGAGTTCCTGGAAGCCTTTAGTGTTGATAAGCAAGTGACATCAGCTTCAGGTTTAGCATCTAAATTCTGTGTAATTGTGTGTTCATGAACTTCTTAGTACTACTTGGTGGTAAAAACACCTATCCTAAACATTAAACATTTCTTGGGGACTTAGGACAAGGAGTACTAACATATGCCCAGAGGTCATAAGCTCTATTGCCTGACAATGATGACGGGGGTGCAGATACTTGGGTGTAATGGTGTATAAGCTGCAGTGCCAGGTTCAAGGGTTGGGGAAAGAGACGTATAAATCATGATTGCTGACCCTCTAGGCAGACTTCTGCCCAGAGAAAAAGGTTGAATAAGAATTTAAGGCTACATATTTTGAGTCAGATTATGGATACATTCCACACTCAGAGGAATGACAGTGGTCTCTGGCTGTTCATTAAGCTTTCCTAGGACATTTGGACATGACTGTACTTGCATGGATAGGTATAGGTAGCATCTTTTTTTTTTATCTTATTCATAGATACGCCTATTTTATTTTTGTTATCAAAATGGAAATACTCTGATTACTTTTCTGATTGCCAGAGTAACATTGACTCTTTAAATATTAGAAACAATTAAAATATGTAAAATCTACCAAAATCCCAGTATCCTGGGATAAAAACTTTGATATTTGTGTATGCGTGCTTCTTTATTTCTGTATGGGTAGGCACAAATAGGGGGCTAGCTTAATCATAGCACATTTGACCTATATCCTTTATTCTTTCCTCATATTAGTATGTATTAAGCATATTTTCATGTCAGTAAATATAAATCTACCTCTTTATTTTAATAAGGGACGATACTCACTTATTGAATATATAAAACTGTGTGCCAGTGCACCCATTATCAGACATGAGGTTCTTTCTAATGTGCTACTATTATTTGTAATACTGGGATAGAATCCTTTGACCTAGCAATTTCACTGCTAGGAAAGAAGCCAGAAATCCTGTAAAGAGTCACACGAAATGATGTACATAGTTACTCTTCAAAACAGTTGCACTGAACATACACCTACCTGCAAGTTATTTAAGTGCTTGTCTCCCACATACATTTGGCAGAAATGGGTATTATCGTTCTTTTTCAATTTTTGTCATTCAGCTAGCTTGGAAAGAAGGTGTGGTGAAATAGCATTTTGGGGGGTCTGTATGACCTTTATAGTGTCTGGAGATTGATTCTTTTATATTATGGCAAGTTGGTCAGTTGGCACATCCCTCAGTCACGTACTCAGTCCCTTCCCCAGGGCACTACAGCTGAACTTCCCACACTCTATTAATTTAAAGATGCTTTGGGATCCAAGCAGAATGTCAATTTCTGTACTCTGGCCTCAGCTTTGTATTTAAAGTAGACTCACCTGTTATTACAACATATAGTTGTTGAACCTAAATGCTTCCCCAAAGGAGAGAGAGGTGTTGATATGAGACAGAAGAGATTGGGTTATAACAGGAAAGAAATTGACTTAGTTATAACCTCAGAGACCATACAAATAGTTTATAGTAAATTATGGGAGGTTACTAATAATAAATTGTGAGAGTGTTTTAAAGCATTCTGGGACTTCCTAACCCTCAAATTCTGTGTTTGCACAGTTGATAGTAGAGTTGGCTGCATTCCATATAAGTCATTCTTCTGACACAGCCATAAATATACCCACATACACACATGTATGCACACGTGAACCAGTGCTTGTATTATAGGCAAAGAAAGTGAGATCAGGGAAGTAGCATAATTTGATGAAAAGTCAGACAGCAGATTATCGGAAAACCAGAGTCCTAAGTCCTAGCTTGTTTGCAGATTCATTCTCTAACATTTTGGAGTGAAATTATATATATATTTTAAAATCACTCACAAAATAGCCTAACTCTGGAGCCTTCACTGAGGAAGAGGGAGATATGGAAGAATGACTAATAGTTCATTAACTTTTAATAATCTTGCCCCATATAAATCACAGGGATGAAAAGTACAGCATAGGGGGGGCGCCTGGGTGGCGCAGTCGGTTAAGCGTCCGACTTCAGCCAGGTCACGATCTCGCAGTCTGTGAGTTCGAGCCCCGCGTCGGGCTCTGGGCTGATGGCTCAGAGCCTGGAGCCTGTTTCCAATTCTGTGTCTCCCTCTCTCTCTGCCCCTCGCCCGTTCATGCTCTGTCTCTCTCTCTGTCCCAAAAATAAATAAACGTTGAAAAAAAATATCACCTTAAAAAAAAAAAAAAAGAAAAGAAAAGTACAGCATAGGGAATATAGTCTATAATAATGCAATAATATTGCATAGTGACAATGGTAACTACACTTATGGTCAGCATTTCATAATGCTGGCAATTGTCATATCACTATGTTGTATACCTGAAAACAATAAGACATTGTATATCAAATATGCTACAATTAAATATATTTTTTTCAAATTTTTCTTTATTGCATTTAGTAATATCAATTTTCTTAGAAATGTATTAATTTGACCTAGATTTTCAAATATATCAACATTGTATGAATAGAGGAATGTATATATTCTTTAAACACTGCATTTACCTTTTTCTTCTCCAGTTTTATCAGTTTACTTTTCTATTAGTGAATTTACCAGATTCACATATTAATGCTTAATATTCATATACTAATTTTGCTTCCCTAAGAAGCAACTCCTGGATTTATTGAGAAATTTTAATATATTTTTTCTCTTCTCTATGTCATCCTTTCCCACCTTTATTTTTATGGTTTCCTTCCCCCTGCTTTTGTTTGTAAAGATTATGGTTATTTTTTACCTTCTTAAATTTAATAATCACTTTTTTGGCCTTCATTTTAACTACTTAATTATTAAAGTGTTTGAAATGAAGCATTTATTTTAGATGCACAGTGGAGTTGTGGTATATCCCATGTTTTGATAATAGTGTTTGCATTTTCATTATTTTCTAATTAGTCTGTAATCGTAGTTTTCATTTCTTCTTTCACTCCATACCTCTCTTTGGAGAGTGTTTTTGGTTTCTTAGTATAACATTACTCTTACTTAAAAAAAATTGTTTAATAATCTAATTTTACTTCTTGAAGTTAGCAAATTATGTAGCACAGTATAGAAGTCACAGATCCCAATGTTCCTCTTTATTTTACACCAGATGTCTACATACAAGTTGGCCAATAGGAGTCCACTCAGTTGGACCCATCTGTAAGATAATTCGGTAGGCTTTTTTCACATTTGACATAGTTAAGCTGTAATTTTATGTTTCCACTTCTACGGCTGTGTACCTTTCCATGATTTTATGGGTTTGTCCACAGAAGGGGAGGGAGATAGCGATGCCACTAATAGTTCTATTAAAAACAGTTAATGATCTATTTCAAGTCTCAGTGTTAGCACCCAGGGTGCTTGACTTCCACTCTCCTCTCAAGCCCTGGGCTGTGATTTGTCTTATCACCAAACTCCTGTGGTCCTTAGATGCCTTCCTCTCTGGTACTTCTTGCTTCTCCTCTTTCTGGGGCTGAACCTTTGAATATGGACCTCCTTTTCTCCATTAGAAACTAAGCTCTTAGAAGACATTCTTATGTGTTCTTTTATATGTCTTAATATAGACATGGGCATATACTACACACATAATAAACTCTGAATAAAGTTTTTTTAAATAAATCTTGAGACCGATTTTATATTTTAAAATTGATGTAAATTACTTGATTTGGCAAATTTCAGCACATTTCATGGCCGCCTATGAGACTGGTGGGGAAAGGCAGAGCTGTAAGTATACATTTACTATATGGCATATTTCCCTGGTGTTGACTATTGATAATATTCCAAGGAGGAATTTACAGGAGCTGGATGATATCCATGATTCCAGTAGTAAATATGTGAACTTTGGCAATGTCAGTTCACTTCTCTCTGCTTCATCCACAAGCAAAAAGAAGCTATGTTTTCCTAGAGCTAAGACTCCTGATTCCTAAACTCTGAGTTAGGGCTGGAGAAAGAAAGGTGATTTTTCTAAGGTATTACAAAGCAAACAATGGCAGTGATGCAAAACCCATCACTAGTCTTGGAGAAATCATAGTCAACAGGCAAATAAAACCATCTAGTCCTTTGCATACAATGGATGTAAATTATAAGATTTGTATATAGCTACAGTCCAGTCCCTAAGACAAAACCCAAACAAATGAGGAAAGGAAACCTTTTCCCAAGCTGAGGCATCTCACAGTAAGTAGGATTTGATTTCTTTGCCCCACTGGGAATGTTGTTATTAGTATAATTTAAAGGTAATTAAAAATACATTTGGTTTAGTTGTTACTTTCTCTTCAAAGTCTTCATTCTTTCTTGTCTCTGAGAAAGTCCTGCTGCGTCAGTTTGATCTTCCAAAATAAACAATGTTTGTTAACTTACAGATATTTTAGGAAAAAGCGTTAAAAGATGATGGTGTGGGAAATCACCACAGATCCAAGTCAAAACAGAATTGTCTTGCATTGTTTTTTTTTTTTTTTAATTTTCTAACAGTTATTCTGCTTCAACTCTTGGAAATGACAAGAAGCAATTGGCACTCACGATGAACCTCTTTTTTTCTCAATTCACGAAGACAGTTTATTATCAGATGCATGGCCTTGGCTTTGCTGCTTTTTATGCTTGTCAGTTGTTGCCCTAATTAAATTGCAGAAACAAAAGCTTTCATAAGGGTCCATGAGCCCTTAGAATTAGCACATGCCCATTAACCACAAGACTCTCCAATGATGGATGTTAGGACTGAAAACATTAAAACGGAAGGGGAGGCATGCACCACCAAATCTGGAGGATAAATTAGACAAAGGGAACACTGTGTAAATGATTTTATTTCACCTGCTAGTACTTGTTCTTGATTCAATGCCTGATATGCCCTGTCCTACAGGAATAACCATCCGTAGAGTCACTTTCCCGGTAGAGCCAATCTAGATTTCAAAATAACTTCACATAAATATAAATATTATGCATCTGTATTGCAGGAAGTTTGGAAATTTCATAAGTGTTGATAAGAAAATAGGTCACCCATAATTCCATTACCGATTCTAATAATTATGAACGACTTGATGTTTTTCTTCCTATTTTTCTAGGTTTATTAACATTAAAAAAGTAAGCTCATACCATATATAAAATTATGAACCTTTTAATGTCTTTTTAAGCATTATACATTAATTTCCATGGCATGTTGTAGCTTTTAAAAGCTAAAATTTTAATGTTTATTTTAAGTATCCTAACATATGGTTGAATAGTTATTTTTTTTCTCTCAGTTGGCTTTTAGGTGATTTTTAATTGGCTATTATAAATCATAATGTGGTGATTTGGGGGACATATTTTGTTGTATACATGGGTGTGAGTTATATCCTTAAGGTAAATCTGTAGGAGGGAAATATTAAATTAAAGGTTATGGAATATTTTTAAAATTACTGGGTCCAATTTCAAGGTCTATATTAAGGCTTCTATTACAAAATGCCAAATTAATTTTCAAATATGTTCTCCCAGTTTACACTTCCACTGACATTATACCAAGTGCCTATTTTACTAAAGTTATACAAGCATTGCACATTATCTTATTTTAATCTCTACTTATTTTTGTAATAGGATAGTAAAATCTCCTTTTCAAAACTTTGTGTATCTTTGATTGTTTAGGAAGTTGAACATATAAATGTGTTCTCTTCCTTGTCTTAATGCTGTAGATAAATTCGTATCTCTTCTATAGTTTTCTACCTAGTCTGGTTTTCATTAAAAAAGAAAATAGTAGGGGCGCCTGGGTGGCGCAGTCGGTTAAGCGTCCGACTTCAGCCAGGTCACGATCTCGCGGCCCGTGAGTTCGAGCCCCGCGTCGGGCTCTGGGCTGATGGCTCAGAGCCTGGAGCCTGTTTCCGATTCTGTGTCTCCCTCTGTCTCTGCCCCTCCCCCGTTCATGCTCTGTCTCTCTCTGTCCCAAAAATAAATAAAAAAAAACGTTGAAAAAAAAAGAAAACAGTAGATTTGTGTACTACATTTGTACACTGTGTGTACTGTATTGAGCTGTTTTCTAGTTATTGTGGAAGAATCTCTTGTATCCTGGGTGATCATCGTGATGGCAACACTGTTTCTAAGGCTGTAGAGTAATCTCTGTGTTTGGTCCTAATATTCTCTTAGGGAGGGAGTTTAGCATGCAACTTCATAGGAACTTTCTCTAGAGAGCAGCCTTTGGATAGAGAGGCACCATCAGCAACTGATATGTGAGCTTCTAAAGTAAGGATGCTAGAAGGGCTAATGGACAAACAAAGCTGGTGGGGGAAAAACCCATGAAGTCCTATAGGTAGATTGTCCCTTCAATTACATGCTGTAAACTTAATGGAAGATTAAACTCTCTACACCTCAGTTTCCTCGTGTATGTAATAAAGATGATTATTTCTTCGTACTTCATAGAGTTATATGACTTCTTAAACTTAAAAAAAAATAGTATTGGATACTGTCTTAGCCGAGTTCCCCCAGAAACACATTCAGATAGTAGGATTCTGGTACAAGATATTCATTGTGAGACAATCCCTGGACACCAAATTTGGACAATGGAGACAGGTATAGGAAGGGAAGGGTACAATGTAAGCAAACATTACCAAATCAATCAACACTGTGGGTAACTGGAGCTTAATCTCACTGGGGACATCTAGGAGTCACTGTAGAATGGCCACCCCTGAGGCATCGTGTACAAGGGATGAGGGTTTTAGATTATTTTTATGCCAACTTTTATCAGTGTTTGTTTGGAGGCTGCCACAGGGGGTGTTCATTCCCTGGCACCTCCTGGAGGGCGGGAACCCCCGAAACCCTAGAAAAGCCACAGGCAGTTGGAAGTAGGGTTATGAATACATTATGGCAGTGAGGCCAAGGACGTATGGGTAGAGAATTGGCAGCTATGTCAGTACCAGAGAGACTACAGATCCCTGGACAGTCGGTACCTGAGCACTGCTGTGATCCTCACGCCCTACCTCAAACACAAGCAATGTCGCATCTGATTTCAGTTCTAGTCAACAAGTATTGTTGCCAGACACTGTGAAAGCCACTGGGGATAGAATGACTAAGACATAGATTCTGGACTCAAGCAGCTCTGGACTCAATCCTGTTTTTGTACACAGTGGGGGTAAGCCAACGGTGTGATAAATGCATGCCACTTCACATGCCAAAATCAGGGATTGATGTAGATTTCTGAGAGAGACAACCGTGAGAACTCACAAGGAGAAGTCACATCTATGTAGTGTGTGGTTTGGAGGGTGGTTTGGTAGAGGTGACCTTTGAGCTTCCTTTTGAGGTATGAGCAGGTAATAATAGCCTTTCAAGGAAGGATGAGATGGATACAGGGAGAAAATCTATATAATGTAATGAGTAAAATCATGGGATGATGAAATAAGATGGTTTAGCCAAGGATTTACCAGTACTTCCATATTCCTGGAAGGAAGGGCTCATTTGGCCAAGTGGTAGTTGTGGAGTCTTGAGAGCCACACCAGTGGCAGGCGACAGAGAACCTGGTGAAGAAAGTAGTGATGACATTTTGAAAGTCTTGGGGAGTCATGGAAAAACTTTGCACAGAAAGCGTTTTGAGTGCTATTTAGAAGAGAGTCTGTACAAACATGACTCTGGAAACAAGGAGACCAGTTTAGGGGCAACTGTAGAAAGTTTAGCCAAACAGTAGTAAGCCCTAGTGGCAGAATAGAGTTAAGTGATGGTAACGAGGTGAAATCGAAAGAATGTGAGCGCTGAGTCATGTGTAGAATTATTGAATCACTGCATTGTACACTTGAAACTAATGAAACACTGCATATTAACTATACTGGAATTAACCTTAACAACAACCACAAAAAAGGACATGAGATAGGTTATGGGGGTTGAGGAGCCAGATGAGTGAGATGGAGCAGGTCTGTATGGTTTTCAGGATTTCTGACTAGGCCACTGACTGCATGTTTGTGTCGCTCATCAAGCGGATGTTGGAGACAGAATGGAAATTTAGCGGGTGGAGGACACGATGATGTGATGAGGCAGGGTGTTGCTTTCTTTCTTTGGTGTCCGTCATTTCCCCCTCCTTCTTCCCCATTAATGTCTAGTTGAATCATCAGTCTTGATGGAGCAGATTCCACTTTTCTTGCCAAACCCATGTCGTGAAATCCTCAGGACTCAATGGGGAATCCATATGGGGAACTTCATGGCTGCCTCTTTGGTTCATGTGAAAGTGAGAGCAAATGAGTTGAATTAGGGTGGGTTTTTACCTACTACAGAAAAAAAAAATGATGTAACCCTGGTTTCTCATCCCAGCAGCCCTCCCACCTACCAGTAGGACTTCGGAATGGTTCCCTCACTACCTGGAGAGGTTGTTGTGAGAAATGAATGACATAGGAAGTAAAGAATATGCTTAGTAAAACCTTAATGACCATGTAAAAATGTAATTAATCCATAAAATAAGGGAAATCAATTCAGTTAAAACAAAGCTCTACTCTGACAAGAATAGGCGAGACCATGCAGTAGGTCCCTTACCTTTGAACTGGGGACAGAATATAAATAATCGTCCTTTAAGGTTTGTGGGAAAAGGTGATAATAAAGACAAAGGCAGAAATGGGTGGCTTAGAACAGGGGAAGAAGCCATCAAAATGGTAAATAAAATCAGGAGCTTTTTCCTAGGGGAAACATAAGGAGGGGAAAACAAAGAGATTAAGATGAATGATGTAATCAGGCTGGCAGCCCTACCCGTCTTTCACTCCCCCACAAGTCTGGCCCTGGCTCCTGTCAGACACACCACCCACACCTTCTCAGCAGTATCGCCTGGATCTGCACCCTGAGAGCCATCTCTGCCTCCCCCCCCCAAAAAAAAATAAAACCCTCATCTTTTGATTAGTGACAGTGGCCATTTGTTTGACACTGGAATTGCGGCTTCCTGGGCCACGTGGCTTTTTGGAATGGCTGACATGGTTGTTCTTTCATGAATAATCAGAGGAGGAGGATTATGAATGTGGGTGGCTCACTAGCTCCTAATCTACCTATAAAACTTTCCGCATGGAAAGTCCAACAGAAGAACAGAAATCTTGCTGAAGAAGTTGGTTGTCAGACGTCTAATTAGATGGGCGGATGATTAGCAGGCTCAGTGCTGTAGGTGAGCTTATTTTAATAGTGTTTGGGACATCAGTGGGCAGAACTGCAGCTGATCAGCATGAACTGAAAGAAATCTGAGGAGCAAAATAACAAGACTGGAAGTGGGAACATGGGGACATTTTCAAAACCTTGCCTTAAAAGAATCAAAGGGAGGAGAGGCTTTCACAGGGCTCTCGTAGCTTGTTGAGATGTCAGTGAGGGCATTGCTCGTTTGAAGTTATTTGTGCAAATAACATTGTCAGGTGGTGTTTTCTATTTGCAAGCAGTGGGAATCAGCTCTGGCTAATTAATTGAAGTGGAGGTTACTTGCAGGAAAACTGGTGCTCACAGAAGCAGTAGGAGTGATGCCCCAGCTTAGGAATTGACGGTGGCCAGACCTGCACCAAAGGTCTGACAAAAAGGGACTTCAGTACCATCAGGTCAGGATGCTGATAGGAAATGTCCAAATGCAATGGTTTCTTCCATTCTTATGTTTCTCACTTAAAGTTCAAAATCCTGGGCTAGCCTGTCACCCTGGCTAAGCTTTGGCTACAGGATCACCCTGTGGTTCTACATAGTGGAAGGAAAAGGATTCGAACCCCTTTGAATTCTACACAGAGAAGACACCTGCTTTTAACCTTCCCACCCAACCTTCTTCTCAGTGATGGAGAGGTAATCCCCCATAAGGGAATTTGGATGTTAGGAAGGAAAAATGGATTTTGAGTCACACACGTACGTGCTCGTACACACATACACACACAACGGCAAGTTTCCAGTGTGGAAATTTGTGCCTCAAGTGGTTTCAGTTTAAAAGCTGGAGTAGGGGCGCCTGGGTGGCACAGTCGGTTGAGCATCCGACTTCAGCCAGGTCACGATCTCGCGGTCCGGGAGTTCGAGCCCCGCGTCAAGCTCTGGGCTGATGGCTCAGAGCCTGGAGCTTGTTTCCGATTCTGTGTCTCCCTCTCTCTCTGCCCCTCCCCCGTTCGTGCTCTGTCTCTCTCTGTCCCAAAAATAAATAAACGTTAAAAGCTGGAGTAGTGGGGCACCTGGGTGGCTCGGTCAATTAAGCATCCAGTTCTTGATTTCGGCTCAGGTTATGATCTTGTGGTTTGTGAGTTCGATCCCTGTGTCGGGCTCCATGCTAACAACACTCCCTCTCTCTCTCCCTCTCTCCCTAGTCCCTACCCCTGTTCATGCTCTCTCTCTCCCTCAAAATAAATAAGGAAAAAATATAAAAAGCTTAAGTAGATCAAGTTTACCTGGGGATCCCTGTCAGGAAGGCTCCGAGCTGATACCTGGATTATATCTGTAAGGAGAAAAGATAATAAGTTGGAATATTGGAAAAAAAAAAAAGACTTGAGGCACCTGGGTGGCTCAGTCGGTTAAGCCAGGTCATGATCTCACAATTTGTGGGTTCAAGCCCCGCATCAGGCTCTCTGCTGTCAGCACATACCCCACTTCAAATCCTCTGTCCCCATCTCTCTCTGCCCGTCCCATCCTCTTGTTCTCTCTCTCTTTCCAAAATAAATAAACGTTAAAAAAAAGAGACTCATGTAATCCTCTTAATAGCTGTATGAAACATATTCTCAGATTATCCCCATTCTGTGGATTGAGAAACTGAGATTTGTGGAAAACAACTTGCCCAAGATTTTACTAAGAGTGTTTCTGAATCCAGCTAGAGCTCTTGGCTCTTCTGCTAGATTTTGGGATTCTTCATAATGTCAATAATGTGATGAAATAGCAGGTCACTTCTTGTTTTACCTGTCTAGAAAGCTTTGTTTTGCTGGTTTTATGCATCCAAACTCATGAGCAACTACTTTGCTTGGTGGAAAAGTCAGATTGACAGCTCCATCAACCCCTTCCTTCCTTCCTTCCTTCCTTCCTTCCTTCCTTCCTTCCTTCCTTCCTTGCTCCCTCCCTCCCTTCCTTCCTTCCTTCCTTCCTTCCTGGGTTTCCCAGGTTTATTCCACACGATCTTTTTTATCCCACCTCAGAGGTCTCCAGCATTGCTGCTGTCATTCTCATTATTTGTCTAAGCCCAATCCTTTAAGGACCTGGCCTGAGATCACCACATCTTACTTAACAGGGATGGTCTCTCCAGCCCATGTAATTGCTTTAGACTTGTATGAACAGGGATTGGAAGTTGTGGCTTAAATGGCTTTTTACACAGACCATATAACTTCAGCCTTCTTGCCTCACGTTCACCACAAAAGACTTCCTGTTCTCTCTCTCTCTCCCTCTCCCTCTCTCCGTCCCTCTCTCTCTCTCTCTCCCTTTCTCTCCCTCTCTCCTCCCTCCCCCCTCTACACACACATGCACACACACACACACACACACACACACACACACACACACACCATTAACTCGCTGCATGCTGACAGATTTTCCCAGTTTGCTGTTCATTAAGTTATATTAACTGTGGAAATAAAATATGTCACATGATCAAATGCTATTAGATAAAAATGAATTTGCCACCTGCTGCTTCACCCCTGCCCCTCTGGAAAATAAAAGGAATTGGATTTGCTGAGAAATCCCCCGACTTGTATTTTTTTTTTCTCTTTAAGAAGCTCCATATGTCAGGGACAGAGCCACAGCTGTAGTTAGTCGTTGAAAAGTCCATCTCTGTTAATAATGAAGAACTTCTATGCAAATAAAAAGCCCCATTTTATAAGATAAACTTCCTGTTTACTTGCAAACTCATGTTTTATATCAGAACTGATGATGTATTCAACCTCATGCTGCTGGCCAAAAGAGCTGGGAGATAATTACCCATTTTGGAAGAGTGTGAAGTGTTGAATAAAAACATTCAGTTTGTCTTTTGAGCTGAACACTCCCTTTACCCTTCTTTCTCCTCTTCTTTCCCACCTACTTTTTTTTTCTTCATCTGTGACTCTTTTAGAGGGGGAAAAATGACACTTCCTGACCCTTTCTACTATTTTTTCTACTTATTTTTCCCTAGACTAGATACAGCATATGATGACAGCATCTTTTATTTTTTTTTTTTAGTATATATTTATTTTGAGGGACAGAGTGTGAGAA
Organism: Felis catus; assembly: GCF_018350175.1. Taxonomy (NCBI): domain Eukaryota; kingdom Metazoa; phylum Chordata; class Mammalia; order Carnivora; family Felidae; genus Felis; species Felis catus. The sequence goes on along the minus strand of NC_058378.1, from coordinate 64,791,538 downwards.
GGGGAGGGGCAGAGAGAGAGGTAGAGAGAGAGAATCCCAAGCAGGCTCTGAGCTGTCAGCACAGAGCCTGAAGTGGGGTTTGATCCCACAAACTGTGAGATTGTGACCTGAGCCAAGATCAAGATTAGGACTTTTAACCGGCCGAGCGACCCGGCCAGGGCAATTAAATGCCCCAACAGCATTTTTTAATTTGAAGGCTATTTAGGGATATTCATAAATTTGGGTGTGTAAGATCATATTCCATTAATTTATTTCACTCATTAATTAATTGTACACATTCCATAAATAATGCAGTATGGGTCAGGCACTATGCCAGGTGCAGATCACATACTAATGATCACAGGTACATGTGGCTCTTGCACATGGCCTTTGCATGGCGTTTTTAAGCTAACAGGAAAGAAAAAAAAAGGTTAGTAGCTTTAAATGAAGGTATCGTGATAAAATCTGAGCTAAAGTTGATATGTATAGATCAAAAGAGGTGTTCCTCATTTATTTTGTTGACTTATAATTTTTATAGAGTATTCATTGAATGTGATCATATTTGGTAACTGATGACAAAACTCTGTCCTTGGATGAGGGTAGGAGAATGACAATTGATAAATTTTTGAAATGGATCTTGTTTCTGTTTTCCTGTGGTTTTATTGAGGGAGATTTGCAAACTATACAAAAAGACATTATTTTTCATTTGAAACCTGGAGTTTAGTATATAATATATGGGGTTTTAATTATCGAAAGCTCTTTAGAATGTTAGAACTGCACACTGTGAACCCTAGAATAATAGGAATTATTCTTACTTATATTTACATCTTACCTGAAGGAAAACTCTGGAGAGTCTGTGGAATAATTGGAGTATATGTATAAATGAATGAATAAATATATGGCTGCAACTTAGGCTCTGATAAAGTCCTAACATCTGTACCTACAACCTTTATCATCAGGTTTAAAGGCTTTGAACTGAGAGGGCACTTTGGTAAATGTTGGCGTGGAATGGTCACCTGTGCTAGGCGTTCTATAGAGCAGAAGAATGACACAGACCCTAGGTTTTCCCAGCTATGGTGTGATTGAGGACATTGTCTAGGATAAACAGCCACATCTGTTTAAAATAAGTCAGACTCTGACTTAGAATAATATACTGTTTTTGAATCAGACAAATAGTCTAAGTTGCGATCCTACTTGAACTGTTGCTTAACTCTAGGGTCACCAAGGAGTATCGATAAGTTGACAGGTACCCTGGTTGATTTGACCACAGGGGAAATCTTGGTGCATTTCATTCAATTTCACATCTGCAGATTAGCCTACTAGCAAACCCATATAGGGCACAAAATGCCAAGAGACTTTGCCCATGGATATAGAGAAGGATTTGTGTCAAGTATATTCAGGGTCACGTGTAAATATAGTCTGACATTGAATGTTAAATTTGGAGCAAATTGATCAGAATTAAGGCAGTGTTGATGCATACCAAATTGGGCAAGCTATGGTGGAAGGAATAGTCTATCTGCTGCCCAAAAAGAAATGACATCACAATGCATCTCTTAAGTAAGTTAAGCATGGGAGATTGTCAAATAAAACTAGATGACTTTTAATTCTCCTTTATGTGTTTAAAAAAATAATGGATGGATGGATGGATTGGTTTAGCTGAAACCTTAAATTAAGACAAAAGTCTATGATGTAGTTCTTTTTTCTCTGTTTAAATCTTTTCTGTGTAATTGTCGAAGAGGAAATCATATTCAGTTTAAAGATCTAAATTGAAACATAGGATTACTTTAGTATATTGATACGGATCAAGGGAACTGTAAACTTAAATCTGTTCACTCATTCATGTATTTGGCACCTACTGTACACAGGCATTATTGTTCATTGTGATCACTCTGCTAACTTGTTTATTTCTCATCCAAAAATACTTTTTTCTTTAAGTTTCTAAGGGCCACTGGTTAATAGCACAATTTACCAGGTGCACTGTGTAAAAACAGCTTCTTACCCCCTCCAGACCAATCATCAGCTTGATTAATTAATTTAATCAAACACTCCAGTGTGACAGTTCATCCTAATTAGCTAATAATATTCTATTTCTCAGCACTCTTGGGACCTAGATATTTTTGTTTTGTAAAATAACACAGTCACCATATTGCCTTGCTATTCCTGAAGGCCTGGGGGCTACCCAAATGTGGGATAAGTTTAGAAAATGTTTTCCACTGAGAGTGAGTCAGAGAGGAAAATGCATCATAAATAATACTAAAAGAATAATCTTTGAATCTGGAACACATGCTAAGTGCTGGCCTTTCTGCTGGAGCAGTCATAGTTTCTATGACCTGGTATCGATGCTCTCAACTCTGTTCCATAGGACAATTTATTCAGTCTGTGTTGAGACATGGGCCCATGATTCTACTTTCAGCATAGTTGTCCAGGGGAAAACACACACAGAAACACACACAACTAGATAGATAGATAGATAGATAGATAGATAGATAGATAGATAGATAGATAGAGATATATCTCTATCTAGAAATATCTATATAGATAGATATATCTATATATCTCTATCTATCTATCTAGTTGTGTGTGTGTTTCTGTGTGTGTTTTCTGTGTGTGTTAGATAGATATATCTATCTATATCTATCTATATACATATACATACGTATACATACATATACATATACATACCTATACATACGTATACATATACATACGTATACATACGTATATATATGTATGTATATATATCTATCTATATGTATGTATATATGTATATGCATGTATATAGAGAGATATAGATAGATAGATAGATAGATAGATAGATAGATAGATAGATAGATCACAAATGGCGCCAGTAGCTGGCATTCTACTTAGGTTCATAGTGTTGGTAACTACCATAACTAGGCTTTTCCCACCATAAACCAAGAGGGGATTTTGTTAATTTCACAGCCACTGCTGAGTTAAGAATTGAGAAAAGTCCCTTACTGTTTCTGTTCAACATTCTTCCCTTGTAACCCACTGATTTATTTGATCATTGCCTGTTCCTTTGTCTGCCTTATATGCCATTTACAAAAGTTTTCCCCATCACTAATGCCTCTTAGGGCTGATTTTACATACTCATCACCAGCGATCACATTTTAATTACATGGGCCTTTGTTTTGTTTTCTCCTTTTTAATAAGGCTCCACTGAGGAGATCTTCCCCTTTCTGGGTCTAATCAGGTTGTCAGATCAATTAAGGTAATTGACAGCAGGTTTATCACATTCCTTAATCAGGAGTGTAGCCATTTTATTAGAGGAGAACAATCCCTAGATGATTTAGAGATAGAAAAAAAGGTTCAATCTGTATAAATAGAGGGAAAGAGACAACCTGAAATGTCAGAGTTCTGAATGAGAGAGGAAGATCAGACAGAAATATAGTAGAGGGTTTTCAGAGCCAGACCCCATCAAAAAATAATGCAGTGGTCCCCAGAAGTGAGTGTGCTTCAGAATCACTGGAGTGATGGTTTAAAAATTAGATTGTTGCTGATAAAGAAATGTATGAAATGAACACATTGTTCATCTTAAGCCTACACAATGTTATATGTCAATTATTTTGAAATAAAACAGAATGGAAAAAAAAATGTTTCACACATAGCTACTTAAGTAGATATTTGGGAGAGCCTAGAAATCTGTAGTTTTACAAAACATTCCCCCAGATGAGTCATCCCAGAAGGTGGTCCTGTGCACAGGGCACTTTGAGAAACATTAAAGATATCGGAAGATGGCGGCCTAGTATCAAGCTAGGTCAAAGGCAGTGCTTTTTACACTTTACTGTGTGCACAAATCACCTGTGTGCTCTCTCCCATTGGGCATAAGTGTGCTGTGAGACTCGTGCTCTTCTAGTAAGCTCCAGGGAGGGATGCTATTGCTCCTGGGCAGTGGAATGCACTTGGGGTGCATTGGACCCTGTTCTTTTTTTTCTTGGTTTCCTCAGTGCAGAAGGCAAGTTGACAGGGCCAGGGGCCAGGTTGTCTTCCCATTAGAGCTACTAAAAGTCATGAGGTAAGGAGGTGAGGCTTTCTGCCAATGTCTGGGTTGCGGACGGCACCAGCGAATGGGGCTTAGCCTCAGGATGCCTCAGCCTGTCACAGTAACATCTTGACTTCCTCTAACATGCTCTGAAGCTGTAGGAGGATTATATCTAATCTCTAAATACATAACACAAAGACAGGAATTTTTGTTTTGTCTTTAAAAAAAAAAATGTACCTCCCAGTGAAAGAGTTTATTGGAATGACCTTAATGTTAGGCAAGTCATTATTCTCCCACATAGGCCTCTCCCTAAAAACGGCACCTTGTAATTTTTAATTCTTTCAGATTTCCCAGACGCCTTCACATCTGTGGTTAATTAATTTATCAAACATGAGTTCTCTTCTGTTGCTCCAGTGCCAGACATGATGCCTGGAGCAAGACCTAGAACTGGGTTCCTCTACCCTTAAGCTTATAATCTAATTGAGATAAGATATAATTCAGTGGTTTGTATCACTGGCTGTGTTTTTATTTTGTATGCAAATAGGACATTCAGTCCAGTGGAGAATAGATTAGTTCAATCTGAAATCATCACTCAAGTGACACTTTAATTGGTCATGGAATGAAAACCTATGAGGCCAACAAAACAAAATATTGCTCCCCTCAGTTTAAGTAATGTAACCAAGGCTAACGGATTCCCTGGAATAAACACGTAAGTCTGTTTTAAACAGGTTATTTCCCCCATGTTGCTTCTGGCCTCCATATTTTGACTTTCTTTCAGTGCTGTTTCTACAGAGAGAGAGAGAGAGAGAGAGAGAGAGAGAGAGAGAGAGAGAGATGGGGGGGCTCTAACCTCCCATACCTTCTAATAGTCGACTAGGCCATGGTGAGCTTGATTTTATTAGAAGACCTAAGACTTTACCTATTTTTTGACCAATAACATATTATTCTTTCCATCCTTTCCATAAAATATGTACTACCTCAGACCAGCTTCTGAAGAATGGAAAAGTGCTCATGTTCCCTGTGTTCTCCTTTAAGAATGCAAAGAACATTCTCAGATTCGATTTCACTTATCTTTGTGACACCACGGAAGGTGGGGATGAGCCAACCCTCTCCCCATTTATAGTTAATCAAACAAAGGCCTGAGGAGCTGAGGATTTGCTTCAAGTCATCCAGTAGGTCTGTGATAGAGGAAACGACACAAGCCTATCTTGGTGAGCACATAGTTGTTAGTTTTTTCTGCATAGCTCTTCTGTCTTCGGGTAGAGTGTTTCTGTCTGCAAGAGAAAGAACATGGAAATACAAGGTGTGTAATAAATTACCCACACATTAGGAAACAATGCATTTGTAATGAAAATTATAGTCACTTAAACATTACAGAGCATAACTTAAGAAAGTAAATCTCTAATGAACAAAGGGAAAAAAAAAAGGAAAGAGACAAACCAAAAACCACTCTCAACCATAGAGAACAAGCTGATGGCTACCAGCGGGGAAGTGTGGGGATGGATGAAATAAGTGAGGGGAATTCAGAGCACACTTATCTTAATGAGCACCGAGTTATATATGGAATTGTTGAATCACTATATTGTACACCTGAAAAAAATAACACTGTAGGTTAAGTACACTGGAATTAAAATAAAAAAAAAAAGACAATCACAAAAAGAAATACTGCACAATTTCGCTTGTGTGACCTGTCTAAAGTAGTCAAACTGATGGAAGCAGAAAGTAGAATGTTGGCTTCCAGGGCCTAGAGGGAGGGAGAAATGGAGGGGGTGGGGGGTATTGTTTAATGGATATGGAGGTTCAATCTGACAAGATGAAAAAGTTCTGGAAATCTGTTGCACAGCAGTGTGAGTATACTATTGAACTGTACTTAAAAATGGTCAAGACAGTAAATTTTAGGTTATGTGTTTTTTTTTTAACATGTTAAAAAAGAAAGTAAACCTCTATAGTGATCATTACTAGATCATCTTGTATGTATGTATGTATTTATTTATTTATTTATTTTAGATTGTGTGTCATGTGGGCAAATTTTATAAGCTAATTATTTGTCCCACATAGTAAGAGTTATCACTTATTTGAAAGCCTACTATGTGCTAAGTGCTTCACATCTGATTCTTTATTTTTTTTTTTATATTTTTGAGAGGGTGGGGAGAGAGAGAGAGAGTGTGTGCACGCACACACGAGCAGAGGAGGGGCAGAGAGAGAGGGAGACACAGAATCTGAAGAGGGCTCTAGGTTCTGATCTGTCAGCATAGACCCTGACGTGCAGCTCGAACTCACAAACTGCCAGATCATGACCTGAGCCAAAGTTGGATACTTAACCGATTGAGCCGCTCAGGCACCCCCACATCTGCTTCTTATTTGGGAGGTTTTATTTAAATTTGGAGTCTCATGACTGTGCCACAGTAATAACATTTTAAATTTTCCAATAACCCTTTAATCTATCTAAGATTACTGCATGTCAGGTGTGATTTTGCCACTTTGATCTCTCTATTGTTTTTAACCCAGAATAGTATAAAAATGGTTATATAAATAATTCCTGAAGAAAATAGTGATGTTATCCTGAAATAGTGTAAATTAACACATTTCTGACTTTATTTTCATTTTACCTTGTCAACGGTTCCATAGTTTTATTTATTTAATTGTTTTGGATTTATTGAAATGTTATAATCATGATCAATTATTAATCAATATTGATATTAAAATGATTAACATGAATATTGTCTTGTGTGACTGATATTGGTATTTCACTGATGTTTATGAATATATTTGTAATACCTGTTGTAACTGATATTTCTACCTTATTTCAGAGGACTTTGACTGTTGGTTCTATGCAGACAACTCTGTTTTCAAGGTCCTAAGCCTCTGCTATGTTCTGGGTCATCCCTTTCTAAACATTCTGCATTTAGAGGCACCTGGGTGGCTCAGTCAGTTAAGCATCTGACTTCGGCTCAGGTCATGATCTTGCAGTTCATGGGTTTGAGCCCCATGTCGGGCTCTGTGCTGACAGCTCAGAGCCTAAAGCCCACTTAAGATTCTGTGTTTCCATCTCTCTCCCTGCCCCTCCTCCACTTCTCAAAAATAAACATTAAAAAATAATAAGCAAGTATTCTGTGTTTGGTGACTGGCATAGCCCTGGACACATGATACTTAATTAAAAAAAACTGTTTTCTTTTTTTTTATGTTTATTTATTTGCAGAGAGACAGAGGCAGCGTTAGAGGCAGAGAGAGACTCCCAAGAAGGCTCCACGCTGTCAGCACAGAGCCAGACACGGGGTCCAAGCTCACAAAACTGTCAGATCATGACTTGAGCCAAAACCAAGAGTCAGACAGTTACCCGACTGAGCCACCCAGGTGCCCCACTAACCACTGGCTTTTGGATGCAGCTGCAAAAAGCTGGCTTTTAGCTGCAGCTACTGCAGCTCTAGCATTGCTCATATCCTCGTATTGTCTACTAAAACTGAGCTCCCAACGTCACACTTTGAGAGCAGGTGTTTCCACGTATACCTGTCTGTGCTTTCGGGCATTAGAGGTTCTAGGTTCCAGAAAGGGAATGGATCTGACACATAATCTTTTTGTATGCTTGGAAGTCAGTACATTTAGTTTACTTCTAATGAATGATACCTGCAGAGCAGCTACTCAGGATCTTTAATAACATCCATCCTTCTTTCATGCCCAGGCTGGTAAGGTTGAGTTGCAATGAGCTGAACAGATCGATAGTAATCACAGGGTGCTTGGAAAAGACAGCCTCCTCTATAATCTTGGGACAGCTTAGTTAGTGTTGCCACTCAACACAAGATGAGTGTGTGTGTGTGCGTGTGTGTGTGTTTGTGTGTATGTGTGTGTATAATAGTTGATTTTAAGTATTTCTAAGAACAAAACAACAGCAACAATTCATGGTTCCTACTGCCTTTTCTTCTTTATCAGAACATAAGCGTGTAAACAGCACAGCGAGCATCCCTGCTGCTGCTGCTCGGAGACTGTCTTGTACTTTTCCCCCAGAGTGGTGCTCAGAGACACCCTTATTAGTTTCTCATCTTTGCTAGAACAATGGATGCAGTCTTTTCCTAAGACCTGCCAAGTCTCAGTCCTTTGCTGCTGACCTCATGGGCAAAAATCATCTTTAGATGTTCGGCCATGAGTCCTTTCCCTTAGAATAAAATTAGGAACCATTTAATAATTAAGGGCCAAAAAGTAGAGAAACCAGGACGTGCAGTCCTATTTGATCTGAGATTGACCTGAGGAAAGTGAAAAAAGGATTATTTTTTCTTTCTCTCTTTTTCTCCAAGTTCTCTCTCTTTAAAATTTTTTTATTATATTTTTAATAAAATAATTGACATATCATGTAAAAATCAGAAAGCATAGAGAACCAAAAGGGGGAAAAATGATGTGATCACTGTAGCACTGCCTATCTGTGTCTGTCTAAATTGTCTGTTTATGATATCCTGCCAGTTCCATCAAGCTTTCCCAGAAATCCAAAACAAAAATTTTCTACTGTCCAAAGCACTGTCTTCAGCCTAACACGAGGACCATAATTTTACCAAACCATGTCCCTAATGATGGCTACATCTTAGTTTCCAGTTGTTCATGTACTTTTGTATCCTCAGTGGGATTTGTAAGCTGTAGTGAGCTTAAAACCTCCCATGCTTCTTTCCTCAATAATAGACGTTTAAGTGCTTGTAGCATTGAAATGATTTTAATTATCCAGTAAGATCATGTTTTCGTGTTTTTTTTTCATTACCATCTTGAGATAGCTTTTTATTATGAAAAAGAAATCTAATTCTTGAATGAATAAATAGATATCCAGGTCTTTAAAAATGCTCTCGGTCTCTGTTGTTTTGGGTGACTTTCCTAATTTCCAACCACTGGTGATATTCAGCACTGAAGGTGTTTGCGCTCCAGACAAGTGGAGGGAAATTTAATTTGCCTGGTATGGGCTTTAACTGACAAATGTTAAAAATTGACCTTTTCAACAGAAATTTACTTGGAAGTCCTAAGTGAAACTCTGCTTTAAGCTAAATTTGTCACCAAGACATGATTAAATTCTTTTAAATGTAGATCAATTGCACATATTATTAATGGGAATTGAAATCTCCCTAAATGGTTCCATAAATTTAAAAGAGAAAAAAGAAAAAAAAAAGGATCTGAAGGTTAAGGTGCCTTATCCACCAAGTGGATAATCTTGTATTATCTTGGAACTCTATTTGAGGGAAAGAGTAGGCTGTGGCTGGACTATTTACAGTATTGCATGATGGGATTGAATGCTAAGTTTCCAATACCACTAGAAACCAAGAGCCCCACATCTCCTAGCATATGGTGACAGTGTTGAAAATATGTTTCAAATGAGAGAAAGAAAGAATGAGAGAGTAAGAGAGAAGGAACAAGAGAGGGAGGAGTAAGTTTTGACAACTTTCCTAGATGCTAAGTAGCTCACAGAATTAAGGAGAAGAAGCAGTATTAAAGAGATGTGGCCTGAGAAATGGCTGACGTGTTCAGCAGGGAAAATAACAATGTATTTGTCTCAGATCTCCAGCTATGGGTACACTGTGAAGTTTGAACCTTGATTAGAGATGCCAAAATATAAAAACAGAGAACTGGATTCTTCCTGTGGTGACACTATATGAAGGGTCACCTTACCTGTGCAAGGTCAGAAGTATCATTATTTTCTTTCTCCTCATGAGTCAGAGAATCTTAAGTCAAAGAAATGAGTGGAGCTGGTAACAGAGATGCAACCAAGATCATTGGTTAATAGATTTGTGAATTATCTTTATAATTGTGAATATTAGCTCCTATGTGCCCCATTCAACATTTGAGCATGACAGAACCTGCAAGATGAAAGAGAAATGAAAAATGTATCAAAGGGTAAAAGGGGGAAAATGTGAAGGTGTTATTATATTGCTGATAATTTATTCTAAACTTATGAACCTTACCCCTCATTCAGAGGTACTCTTAGGGCTTATAACATGCTTATGCAGATCAGACACATATCTCAGATTGGTGGTAAGTGGCTCTTCTAAAATCAAATCAAATTGAAAGACATCTGCTTACTCTGAAAGGTCAATGACTCTACAATTGACAAGGGGAGCAGGCTGGTTGGATATTACCTAAGCAGGCTTGGGACACCTTATATGGAACCTCTTCTGGGACTTTCAGCAGCCATGTCTGCATATCATCTGGTTTTTGTGGGCAGAATGATATGGCTTCTAATGTATGGTGATGGCAGTTGTTCACTATAATCAGAATGCAACTTGAGTCCAGGTTTTGCTGTTGGGGAGGCTTTTTGTTTATTTTGTTCTTTGTTTTCCAATTGAATCCTTTAACTTCAGCAGTCATCAAGAAGTCATTTACTACAGAACTCCCAATACAGCCCTGCCTGGACTACATCTCTAGACAACATAATTTGTTGTTTATCCCATTTTTACTAAAATTCTTTAGGAAAGCCTTCTATGGGAACTTGTGCTTTGTGTTTCATTTTGTTTTGCCATTCGCCTTCTGTTCCATTAAGTGTGTGTGTGTGAGTGTGTGTGTGTGTGTGTGTGTGTGTATGTGTGTGTAAAATCTCAGGATAAAAAGCTGAGTCAGCAACGAGGAATTCTAATCTGAAGAATCTAGAATCTAGAACAGAGTCAGCAAGCTTTGGCCAAATTCTACCTACCACATGTTTTCGTGAATGAAGTTTTATTGGACCACAGCCACTCCCATCTGTTTATATATTGTCTATGACGTCGTTCCTGCTACAGTGATGGATTGGTATGGACCACAAAGCTGAACATATTTTGTGTCTGGCCATTTAGAGAAAAAAGTTTGCCAAACCCTGATCCAGACAATATTCCAAACATTGCTCCCAGGATCAGATTGGTAGAACTCGGTAAATTGAAGATGAGAATGACACATAGACAACCCAGTAGCAACCACAGTAAACCTATAGGCAGAGAATTTAGGGATTCACTACTTTCACTGACATCTGAAAGAAATGCTAACTTAGATTTTACTTTGGATGAGATTTCCCTTCGAAATCCTAGAGAGAAATGGACCAATTCATATCATTTCTGTGTCCAAGGTATTTACAGGGCCTGCAGTATATAATCAAATGTTCAGTACCTGCCGTTGAATGAATACAAACATACCATAGGGCAATTGGCACCATAATTATTACCGGTTCACTGGGGCTTGATGGGGCACCACGTAAGAAATATGTTTTAAGAATGCTGGGTTAGTAGGATGGCAGCAAATTGTAATCTTCTCAGCTCCTGCTGTTAATCCCATTGGTCTTTAACTACTTTAGTTGTCTTGATTTCTTTTGTCTCTTCTCCATAAGTACATAAGTTGTGGATGGATCATAGGCATGAATTTTATTAGATGGGATCTGAAGAAGACATTCCTAATATAAATGAAGTTACTGGAACAAATGACTAAGAGATGTTAATGAATTTCCTTTTCTGGACTTTAAAAATAATGGGATGCAAGGCCTGCTCTCTGAAAAGGTTAAAGACCAGGGGTGGGGACTAGTCAACTTAAAATATATTTATCACCCTTGGAATTTTTGTCTCCAACAGAGAGCAGACAGAAGAATAGATATTTATTAAATTGGCACAGTGTGCCAAAATGATAATAATTCTTTTAATCTTCACTACCACCTAAGGTCTAGGTACCATTCTCATTTTGTAGGGAAAGACATTAAAACTTGACGAAGTTGGAAAAATTACTTGTAGTCATCTTGTGAGTGAGCCACTCGGGTTATGAATAAAGGTCTAGCTATCTTCAAAGCCTAAGGCAGTTCCACTGGGCCATCATAGCCCCTCTCTTCCCAGTTGGTCCTTTCTGTCCTTTTTGAAGGGATTTACTCTATCTTGGAAAGTGGAGCTATTGCTTGGTTTTTAATGTAGCATCTGATTCTGTGCACTGATGCAAAGAGGAATTCTGATATTTTGTTCCATTTTCTTTCTTCTGCTTGTTTGTTAGCCTCCTCTTTGTTTATCCTGTAGAGTTTTAAACACTCTAAACCTTTCTCAAAATAGATTGTTCTAAATCTAGGAAACTTTTGAAGTTAAAGATTCCTGAATACTTCTAGGACCTGTTGGTCTAGAAGCTCTGGGGAAGAGACCCAGGAATCTGAAGTTTTAGCAGGCTTCCTTCCTCCACCCTCTGTCATAAATATCAGGCAGATTGTCCTTTAGAGAACTGGCCTTTTTTTTTTTTAATTTTTTTTCAACGTTTATTTATTTTTGGGACAGAGAGAGACAGAGCATGAATGGGGGAGGGGCAGAGAGAGAGGGAGACACAGAATCGGAAACAGGCTCCAGGCTCCGAGCCATCAGCCCAGAGCCCGACGGGGGGCTCGACCTCACGGACCGCAAGATCATGACCTGGCTGAAGTCGGATGCTTAACCGACTGTGCCACCCAGGCGCCCCGAGAACTGGCCTTTTAATGCCCCTCAATGACCTATGATTTAGGAACTCCTCAACTTTGAACTGTTTTCCTAATTAAACTTATAGATATAGTTTTTCTTTCTTTTTTATTTTTTACATAAAAAAGGTTACCTTGTTCTTTAGTTCCAAATCTAGTCTCGTTAATATTTCTAACTGCAGTATGGCTGGCTCTTTATGATTCTGTCAGGAAGAATAGAGCATGCTTATATAACTAGTAAAATGGAACTCTTGCACACGAAGACTTTATTTTGGACCGTCATTGGGAGCCTGATCAGTATCTGTCTTAGGGTCCAAATAAGGATACCCATTACAATTTGAATTCCAAACTCTTAGCCACCAAGTGCCATCATTATCAATCTTATTAAAACTAATATCTCCCATGAAACTCTATTAGATTTCTATTGCTGCCTAAAAAAATTATCATAAACTTAACGGTTTAACAAAGCACAGTTTTGTAGATCAGAGGTCCAGGTGAACTCTGCTGGTTTGCTGCTGAGGGTTTCACAAGGTTGCAGTTAAGGTATCGCCTGGCTAGGCTCAGACCTGGGGTATCTGGGATAACATTCTCATCCATGTTAATGGTCAGGTTACTGACAAATCCAGTTCCTGATGCTGAAGGTCTGAGGTCACTATTTCTTTGCTGGTTGTCATCTGGTCCTGTTCTTTGTGTCCAGAGACAGGCCACATGTCTTCACACATGGTCTTTCCACGTTCAGTCCAGCAGTGGCACCTGGCATCCTTCTCAGGCTTACCCTATGGCTTAGTCTTCTGCCTCCACCCCCTCACTTTAAAAGCACGTGTGGTTGTACTGGGTCCATCCAGATAATCTACAATAAACTCCCCATTTTAAGGTGAACTGATTAGTAATCTCAATTACGTATGCAACGTTCCTTTTGTCATTTAGTCTAACATATTCATTAGGGAAGGACACCTTTGGAGAGGGAGGCAAAAGTCTGCCTACCACATCCACATACATCATTAAAATTTAATTAAAAAATAAGTTGTCTAACTGTAATATAAAGATAAAAGAAGTATCGTGTTTAATAAATGAATATATTTTTCATGTATTTTAAAATGTAAGACTATAGAGCCTACACTATTAAAAACTGTCCACAGGAAGAGTATGATGAAAACTTGATACAAATGGTGAGGATCCAAGTTCCATGAGCAGCATGTGATTTTAAGAAACTGTGAACAACTCTTGGAAAAGTTCCCAATAGAATTTTGAAAAAGAATAAAAAGAATTCCCTTGAGTTAAATGGAAGTCAGATTCTGTAAAATTTAGTATATATTAAAAATTCCAAAATATATATGTTCATATGTACATGGAGTTTGACAGTAGAGATATTTTTCCAGCTATAGGAAAGCCTAGTAAAATATTTTAAAATGATGTATGACAGTATCTAGCATCTCTAGGCCCATGTCCTATATCCCCCCAATCATTATGACAATTTTAAAACATCCAAAAATTACAAAGGTTCCCCTAACAGATGATGACACCCCAGATGAGAAACACTAGCAGAGTGAGAAGGGAAATTTCTCAGCTTGGAAATACTGGTTGGTTCTCTCTGGACCTTTAAAGGAAGCTCTGTTGGAGCACCTGGGTGGCTAGTTGGTTGAGTGTCTCTTTATTTCCACTCAAATCATGATCCCAGGGTCATGGGATTGAGCATGCATTGGGCTCTGTGCTCAAAGTGGAACCTGCTTGAGATTCTCTTGCCTCTCTCTCTCTCTCTCTCTCTCTCTCTCTCTCTCTCTGCCCCTCCCCTACTTGTTCAAAAGAAAGAAAGAAAGAAAGAAAGAAAGAAAGAAAGAAAGAAAGAAAGAAAGAAAGAAAGGGAGGAAGGGAGGGCAGGGGAAGGGAGGAGAGGAGAGGAGAGGAGAGGAGAGACAAGGAAAGGAAAGATAACTCCTCAAAAACAAATTCACTAAGTATCATACAATCTGGCCACTTACACCATAGGGACATGCATAGACAAGGAATGAGGGTCAGACCTGCAGTATTCAGTTCATTCTTGGGCAGTGTGTTACAGAAAGAATGTAAGGTAGAGGTTACAAGTATGGACTTCGGAGTCAGACAGATTGACATTTGAAAGCAGGTTCTACCCATTATCAGTTGTCTAGGTATGGACAGTTCCCCTTAATTGCTGGAGCCTCACTTGCATCATCTGTAAATAGGAAAGTTTGTCTGTAAGAGTACCTTGCCAGATGCTATGGAAGAAGCCTCTGCTTTTTTCGGGCATGCCCTCTCCCTTTGCTTCTGTTCCCTGTACCTCAGCACCAGAGCAGGGTTCTGCATGTAGCAGATGGTTCATCTTTAGGGTATAAGTTCTTGAAACTGCAAGATGAGATTGGCTTTCCAGAGGGACTGGATTCTTCGAGAATCTGCAGATTCCCATGTCCTTCTCCAAAATTCTTGTCCAGAAGGTCCCAAAAGTGTCTCATGATGAGTAGATCAAATATTCAAATACTTAATTTCCACTGCTCACCAAACTTTGCCCATGGTTCTTTCTGAGGGCTCTATCCATTTTTTGACTAGAGTATTATCTCTTCAAAAATAGATTGATGTTTGAATTTTCTCCTACAGCCCATTAAGAACCTGAGTTTTCTTCCCTGGGTTTTAGGGAAGATTGGTTATTGTTGATAATTTGTATAAAATCCCAGCTGTGGCAAAAAGAAAAGATCTCAGGATTTTCAAACACATTTTAAAGCAAACAAGGGTTGAAATGTCTTCGGAGGTATGAAAATAGTCACCGATTCTCATTAGCCTCATCACTGTAAGAAAAAACTTGGCAAGTGCCTAATTACTGAAGTCCTTATGCCAGGTGCTATGCAGAGGACACTGTACAGGCACAGTCTCTGTCCATGGGACGCTTGCTCTAGAAAACCCTCTTAATAATACGAAAGTACCACATCTTTGGGTACAAGGATGGGTGCTGATGGTGGTGGTATTTTCAGGAGCCACAAGAAATTACATTGCAATGTGGGAGGGAAATATAGCTCACAGCTAACCACATAAATGATGCTCAAGAAAGAGCTAAAGATTCAACGAGTCCTGGAGACTTCTTTTCCAAGGCAGTCTCTGAACAGAATTTGGGGGAGATCATCCTTCATTTTGAGAGAATTAGGCTCATGCATGATGTGGAAATGCTGGGGCATCCTGTCTGTCATTTCTCCGCCACCCCTCTGTGTAGTTTTGACACACGATCCACGTGGCTGACCATTTTTCTTCTGGGAGGAAGCCAGAGAGTGCATTCCCTTGAGCACTTGCTCAGGTATTAATCTCCAGCTCTGTGCTTTCATTTCACTTCCTGTAAAATTCCATCAAATTCCACCTGTAGATCCTGTGCTTGACCTAAGGTTAGATGGCAGGGGAACAAGATACTGATTCTCATTTTGAATCACAATAGTTGCTATAAATAGCAAACTTTATAACTTGGTAGCTCCCTTGGATGCAACATGATGGATGAGCTTCTGCTGATTAAAAAAAAAAAAAGTCCATAACTCTTAAACTATAGTTCAAGTTGAAGTAAACTATAATAATAAAGCACAACTAATATACTCCTGAATTATTCATGTTGAGTATAAAAACTGCGCCTTCAATGTCAAAGAAGCCACATCCCCTACAGTGTATCTATAATCAGAAATCACAGGAATTACCCAGTCCTAAATGAAAAGGAAGGTTCACATACTTTTGGTGTTATGGTAAAAAAAAGCATGAACCAAAGAAATTATTGTATCTAGAAAATGTTATAAAGAATAAATCGAAATTATTATAAATTGTTAATAGAAATCATTGTTAAGTTACTGTATTTTGGTGCAGTTGATAAGTTGATGATGACCTTCAAATACTCCCCACTGACAAATGAAGCCCAAGGATGACTCCTGACTGAAGTCCTTCGTCCAAGCCATCCTTCTCCCCTAGCTGGACTCCCTGTTTTCCTACTTCTGCCATTCTTGAGTTTGTTCTACAAACAGCAGTCAAAATTACCTTTTAAAAACTGTTGTCAGGTTCTGACATATCTTTGAGCAAATCCTTTGTATGCTTTCCCATCTCACAAATGAGAAAATCCACAATTCTTATGCTATACTCCAAGGAAGGCCTTGCATAATCTAGCCTCTGCCTGCTTCTCTCTACTCATCACCGTCTAGAAGCTATAACCACCCAACTTTCTTTGGTCCCTTGAATATACCTTAAGGCCTTTGAACCTGTCATTTGTTCTGCTTCAAATGTACAGCCATTTCCCTCCGCAGCTTAAGTCATCTGCCCAGAGAGGTCTTCCAAGGTCATCCAGTAGTCACCAGGCTGTCACTTTTTTATAGCAATACCCAGTTTTGTTTTCATCCGAGAACTTATATAAACAGTAAAATATCAAATAATCTTCGTGGGATTGATTGCCTCTTATGCTAAAATGCACACTCCTTGAAACAAGGATCCTTTCTTGTTTTGTTTTGTTTTTGTAATTTAAGTTTGTTTATTTTGAGAGGGAGAGAGAGAGAGAATGCATGCACATGAGCTGGGGTGGGGCAGAGACAGAGCAGGGGAGAGAGAATCCCAAGCAGGCTCTGTGCTGTCATCATGAGGCCTGATGCTGGGCTCAATCTTACAAACCATGAGATCATGACCTGAGCTGAAATCAAGAGTCAGACTGAGCCACTCAGGCATCCCAAGATTCTTGCTGGTTTTATTGAATATTTTATCCCCAGTATCCAGCACATTGTCTGTCATATATTGTCCACAAGTCATCTGCTTTGTTGACTGATAAGCTCAGTTGTACACATACGTTATTATAGAAGTGTTATATACTTTTACTGTTTTAATGGGCTAGAATCACTGTTGTTTTTTCTTGGTTGTTTTTTTGTTTGTTTGTTTGTTTTTGTTTTTTTTTTTTGTTTTTTGTTTTTTGGTTTTTTTGCTTGATAGGTAACTAAAGCCTCACTGATCTGATTCACTCCTATCACTAACAGTAGGAAACCTAGACCATCCCCAAATGCCAGCAGACTTATATTTAAGAGAAAAGAATGATTTCAGGCACAACGTTGACTGTCATTGTGGAGTCCAGATAGCATTTTCTCTGATTATGCAAATTATTTGGCTCTCAGATGCCATGAGCTCATTGTATATTAGTAAATATTTATAAAGTGCTCTGTATTGACTGAGTGTTTCACAATAAGGTTGATTAGTGATTCCTCCCAGCAACCTTGTGAGGTCAATCAGCATTATTAAAGAACAGCCCAGAGATGTTGGGCAGTTTGCCCAAGGTCACTCAGCAGGTCACTGGCAAAGCCTGCATTGGCAACTTCAGCACCCATTACTATGACAAGCCCTGGCGTGGACTCCTCTTGGAAGGGTGACCCTTAATTGCTTCTCTTGTAAGGTAGGCGTATAAACACTAAGTGTTCCGAAGTGAGAGAAGAGTAAAGGCCTTGAGTTGAAGGAGTTATTGGTGCAATTAGAAACTGGAGCCAGCTATTGAAAATTGAAAATGGTGCTTAATGGAGGTGAATTAGAGGACATTATTTTTGAGAGAATGAGAAAATTACAATGTGATGTGAAGAAGTAGGAATGTAAAAAGCAGGGCTATGTGTAGAAAATTAATTTGGGTGGCATTGGAGGTTGAGAAATAAGAAGTTATAGGACCAAAATATTTTAGGAAGAGTCTGGGTTAGGGTATCAGGCATGAGTTCCATCCAGAACTAATTTGAGTGTTCCAGAATAATATGCCACCCTCTCAGCTGCAGCAAGCAGTGTTTTCTGATGTTTTTTTGAGGGTAAAACCTGCTTTCAAGTGTTTGATTCCCTAAAGTCCAACCTACAAATTACACAGGTCCCATCATTTTCTTGCTGAATATCTTCTAAAAATGATCTGTTTTAAGAAACCATGCTGCATCTCACTTCCCTTTACATTTTTCTTTGTTTTTTTTCTTCCTTCAGGATTTAAGATAAGTTGTTCTAAGTCAGTGATCTATTATGTTCTATATAATTTTCATCCTTTGCAGCTTCAGATTATATCTCCTTACTCTGTTCCTTGGAAGCAAATTCTCTGAAACTAACCACCAACCACAATAATAACTGCTTGCATTGAAAAAGGATTTCTTGCTACACCGAAAACTTTTCAGGGAGCATCTTCTCTGACCCTTCCAACAATCCAATGAGAAACAGATATCATTTATAGACCCTTTATACAGACAGGGACACTAAGCTCCCAAGTGTAAATCCAGAACCTTTGTTCTATGAAAATGTTAGTAATATAATGCTTGCCCTTCACGGAACCTTCCAAAAGCTTATCATGGCATGCAAGGCTCAGTGTGTTCTAGGTGCTATCGTCTTCATGAGGGGCCAACTGTGTTAGCACTCTCCTCCTTGTTTATAGCCTTTGCTATAGATGTGCTCGCCTCCTTTCTGAGTCATGTACTCGGACCTCATTTAATGTCCTGGTACTTGTTTTTCCTCAATGTTCGTAACACTCTTTCTCAACATATACACCTGCCCACCTTCTATGATTCTGATTTATTCTCAAATGCCTTATCAAAGAGGACTTTCTATGTAAAGTAGCACATGCCATGTTCACTCTTTGTCCTCCTAACTCTCTTATTTTACTTCATGGTATTTACCGTCAATTGAAAATTTATACGTTTGCATATATGTTTATAATCTGTCTCTCCCCACTGGAATTTAGGCTCCACAAAATTTTAGTAATTTTGTATTTTTTTCTTCATTTGTCTCTTTTATTTCCAGGGCTCAGAATGAGGCCTGGAACGTGGGAGACACAACATCACCTAAATAATTGTTATTTGAGTGAATGAATGGACCATGGCACTGTATTGCTTGCTATACTATTTCTAATAATTAGATTAACTTCATGGTAGCTACACATTATGCCTGGTTATGAGGAATCAGTTTTGGACTTTTGGTGAACATTTTGTAGCCCCTGTTACCAAGCATTCAGGTACCATCAGTGCTACAGAAAGATGTGAGCCAAGAAGGATGTGAGTGTTTTAATTTATAGTATGTAAGAATTCAGGGAAGGGGCTATTTTAAGATCATGGATGGGACTGCCAGTTTTTCCTAGATTACTTTGCTTTTTAAATAAAATCAGAAAATCTGAGGGAAGTGGGACCTGGAAATTCTCCTGGGTGCTTGTGGATGTCAGTGTGGTCTGGAGTAATAGCATAGGTTAAAAGTCCATCCCCAGTCAACTGGACCATCCAGATTTTGTTGAAGGGATTTTGCTTGTGGGTCAGTTATATATCACTGCAGGCAGACTGGACAGAGTACACATCAGTGATTGAAGTGTTTCTGGGTTTTGTGTTTGTTTATTCCATGAGGGACACTGGAGTACTTTCTTTGTAAGGATTGTATGTATTTTAAATTTTTTTAATATCCTCTTTGATTGACTCCAGCTCTAGTTCTGCTCCCTTTCCCAAATGTAATCATAATATTCAATTTGATATGATTCCAAAGTACAGTTGTATAAGTTTCTTAAACATCTAAGCCTCTGTTTCTTTGTTTTGTTTTGGGGGAGAATCAGCTTTTTCACATATAATATCATGTCCCTTCCTTACACTATTAAGTGATGCTAAGAAGGATAGGCTTTATAAAGTGATTTTTTTTCTCTGATGAGATTAAAGTACTTTTGCATATTTGATAACCTGTAATTCTGAGAAGTGTCTTGGTATGAGAATCAGAAAACCTGGGTTCTCTTCATGACTTGAGACTCAATTGAATGCTTGACTTGCTTTACTCCTGACTCTTAGCTCCTTTGTCTGCAGAATCATAAGGCTGGGCTTATTCCACTGTGTGGAAACTCCTTTATTGATCCCCAGAAGTTGTTTGAAAATGTTAAAGAGTTAGTAAAACAGGGAGACTAGGGTGTGTGTGTGTGTGTGTGTGTGTGTGTGTGTGTGTGTTAAGAGATTTGATGGGTTGGGACAGACCACAGGTGTTTCAATGAGGATAGTTCCCTATCTGTTGAATGCATAGAATAGGGCTTAAACTCTTCTACTGTGAAGGAAGGAAGGAAGGAAGGAAGGAAGGAAGGAAGGAAGGAAGGAAGGAAGGGGAAGGGAAGGGAAAGGGAAAGGGAAAGGGAAAGGAAGGGAAGGGAAAGGAAAGGGAAAGGAAAGAAAAAGAAAAGAAAAGAAAAGAAAAGAAAAGGAAAGGAAAAGAAAAGAAAAGAAAAGAAAAGAAAAGAAAAGAAAAGAAAAGAAAAGAAAAGAAAAGGAAAGAAAAGGAAAGAAAAGGAAAGAAAAGGAAAGAAAAGGAAAGAAAGAAGAAGGAGGGGGAGGAAGGAAAGGTAGGAAGGAAAGAAGGAAGGAAATCATTGAATAGAGATGAAATTATCTCTAAGACCTTATTGAAGTTTTAACAGTGTAGCATTTTTTAGTTCTCCTGAAGGTAACAAGGACCACCCCCCCCAAAAAAATGGTGATATTATACTGCAATGATATGCAACAATGAACAAACTATGTTTTCTGACCAGGCTCAGTCATTTCACTTTTGAAGAAACCAAAAAGAAAATAGACAAGATATAACAGGCAAAGGATATACCTCCATCTTAACACTCCAGCCCCTGGCTGTCTCCTACAATTTGGGGATGAGAGTTTTCTCTAAGCTTTACTTCTCAGAAGTATGTTGTTGGCTCCTGTATGGATCAGAGTTCCCCATACTCCTCCAACTACAGGAATTCTTGAATGTTAGAAAACAAGGCTAGAGATCAGCTAGTCCAGTCCTCTCCAATTACACATGGAGAAGCACTCATTCATTTCTCAGTCACTTAACGGTTAGGATACTGAAGGTGGCAAGAGCTCAGTTATGCACCATCATGTGAGGCTGCAGTTCCTTCCATCTATGGGGGGGGGGGACAAAACAAAATAACAAATAAAAAACCTGACAATCTGACCCTAGACCTGACACCCAGAGAACAACTCACACCTCAGGATAATTGGATCGTTTAATATCAGGGAATCAAGTCAAGCCCATTGTCACTGCTAAATATGTAGCTGCTTAGGCTTCCAGAATACATTTTTTTCACAAGTTTCATACGCATGTGCTGATTGAAGGGCTAGGAGGACCAAGTAACATTGGCTTCATTCACAATGAATGAAACATTTACTAAAGTTTGCATATTCCCAGGGCAGGACAGATACAGTGCTTCTTTAGCAAAACAGTGTGTCATGTACGAGAGTAAAGCACTCTGGCAGAAATCACATGTGACAATAAGCAATCGCAGCTCAAATTCTTTTACTGACAAGGATGGTAAAAGAAGCGATATATATATACATATGTGTGTGTGTGTGTGTGTGTGTGCGTGCACGCACACACATACGTGCCATTTCCTGTCTGACACTCTACACAACCAGGACGAAAGTCCACCGTGGCCCCTGGTACCATCAATACCTCTGGAGTCTTAGTTTATTACATGCTTGGGCTAAGGGGTCCTTATTCAAACACAAAATTGACTTGAGGATGATAACTGGCGGAGATTATACAGTAGTGGTTGATTGTGTGAGAGGCAGGTGACCTAAGCTCCGTGTGCTTCACTGGGAAATCCCATCTCTTTTTCTCCCCCAGACTATCTTCCTTAGAAAGAGCACAACTCCAGTGCATAAGCTGCTACATCTTTGTGTTAAGCATGCTGGCTTTGGGGACTCACTGCCTGGGTCTGAATCGGGCTCTGTTGCCATGTAGCATTGGGAAAGTCAGTCATCCTCTCTAAGTCTTGATTTCCTCGTCCATAAGATGTAAATCATACCAGTACTTAACTCATGGAGTGCCATGAGAACTGAGTGAGCCAATCCTTGTAAAGTGCTCAGCCAGAGTGTGGTATGTTTTCAGCATTCAGTCAGTGTTCAGTATTATTATTCATAAGCAATTTGGCAAGTAGTTATGAGTGTGTGGTAATGCGGCCTGTGAAGATGTGGCCTCAGCATGAGGATAGATGCCCTGTGCAATGGATCAGAAATGCCTGAGGATTAGGGTCCTATCAGAAGAGAGAGCCCTCGGTAAAGCTGAACAGACATGCCTCCCCTCCTAAATTTATCTTTGTGTAACTAATAAATATATATTATGTTTTCCATTGCCATATTTATACAGAATACATTAATAATGCATAATACATTCTATGTACACATTTGTATGAGTTCTTCCTAAGTAAGCCCCTAAATTCTCTTATATTTATGTCTCTTAATGACTCTTGCCTGACATAAACTCAGGGCGTGGTAGCCCGGAAATTTCCTTGCCCCCTTACCCTCCAAAAAGAAATACAAAAACCAAATGTGGAATTTCTCCAATTATATTTTCTGATAAGACGGGAGAACATTTAAGAGAGGTGGGGTTCAATTCACTCAGCAACATGATTTGAGCCCGTTCTAGATTTCAAGAAGTAGCTGTCATGTTGGAGAGAGACACAAGAGTAAGTATAAATGAACTGTGCTCTCTAGTCGGTGGTATCCGATGGGGAGAGGAGAACCAGACAAGGTTATATATGGCAGAATATAGAAACAATATAGGAGATGTTCAGTTGAGTCTGAGCTCCGTTCTGCAGAGGGATGTGAGAAAGTTCAGTGAAGGAAGGATGTTTGAATCCAGCCTTGAAAAGAGAAATGGGCAGAAAGAAGGTTGAAAGGGTAAATACGAACTTCTCCTGCCTTTGGAGAGCACAGTCTACATTAACACAGAAAACTGTGAGCATTGATAGTTTCAATACAATATATAGCCAAAATAGAGATCCAGGTATCAGTGTTACCTGACAACTTAAAGTAGCTAAAATTCAAATTTTAGTTATTTTTATGCTCGAAAGATGAATCTAAAGATATTTCAGAGGTAAAAGTAACCCCTATATTTGGTGTTCACTGTGTTATAGACCAACGGTCTTATTACCCCCAGCAGAAGCATGTGTGGAAATGTGTTGTTTACTACATCGCCGCCCTTTCCTTTCCGTGATACATAGAGTCACATTGAAATGCATTCCGGGTTCTTACCTCAACTACCCTGTGTGGCTAGAAAGAAACTTCAGGAACACAATGTGATAATCCCACAAGGAAAAGAAGACAATGGCACCGAAAGACCAGAAAGATGAGCAAGAACTTTTATACCTTATGGACACAAAGGTACCCATCCCTTACATTTAAAAAATAACTTTAAAAAAAATTCCAGATCAAAATAAATTGGAAATCCCGTGACCTCTGGCAGAGTGGAAATATCTTTATAGCACGCTGCTGTTCCTGTCCCTAAATCTACCATTTAACCCCCTTCTCTCTAACTCTGCCAATTAACCTGAGAAACTCAGGGTATCCAAGAAACAGAGGGAAGCTTGTTCAGCTCAGGATGTACCATAACGTCTCAGCAGCACGTTTAAATTATACGTTTAGGCTGACAGGCAAACGTATTTCACGGCAGAATCCTTAGAAAGCAGGAGACAATTTCCTTCAGGTCCACGTCATCGTTTGATGTAGATTGCCTATTATATTCTTGAGGTATTATGAAAAATGGATTTGGAGATATTTTCTTGACAGTGGGTAGACTAATGGAATCTGGTGACTGTATTTAAAATGTGCAGGGGTTTGTTATAACGTGGTAATAGAAATATCAGTTGCACTGACAGGTTAAAAAAATCTGTCAATGCATGATAATGAAGTTATTTAAATGTCGACTCACTCGCAAACATTTTCCAAACCCTAAATTATTCTCACTGCTTTAACCTCATGCATCCTAAGTTATTAAGGAGCAGTGTCTGCGATGCAGCCAATGTGCCTTTGGCTTTGGAAGCTATTTTTATGCCGCCAAATGCACGAGGAGCAATGAAAGTGGCTGCTCTTAATGATTTTAGGAAAGAAACAAAACACAGAAGCCGCAGCTGCTTGATTTAGAGGTGAATGTTGTTCCACTTTCAGGATATCTCATTGGCACCGATTTGAGTAATGCTCCTATGCTTCCTTGCTT
This sequence comes from Felis catus, assembly GCF_018350175.1. Taxonomy (NCBI): domain Eukaryota; kingdom Metazoa; phylum Chordata; class Mammalia; order Carnivora; family Felidae; genus Felis; species Felis catus. The sequence continues at coordinate 64,767,182 of NC_058378.1, read as the reverse complement.
CCTGTCCCCAGGCTTCCCTCTACAGCTCAAGTCTTTGCTTTGTGACCTTGGAAGTGTGGCTTGATGGGTCTGGGATAGGGCACGTTACCTCTCTGGGGTCTGAAGGGAGAGGAGGAGGAGGTCAGGCTATTTGGATACTTTCTAAAGCTTTTTGAAGAAGTAGTCTGACTCATCCTTGGTTCATTGAGTGTCCATCAGGCTTCATGCATTCATTCACCTTCCATATGGAGAAGACACCTGATGTGCCAGCACTGTCCTGAGTCCTGGAGATTTAGGGCTGACCAAACATAAGCCCCCTGCCCTTCTGGCACTTCAAGTAGTCTAAGATGCTAGCCAAGCGCTTCTTAATTAACAAGTAGAAGAGCATAGAACATGCTCCCAATGCAGGTCCCATGGTACCCCACACAGCTGATTGACTCTGTTAATAGCAGGACTGCAGCACCCTGGCCAAATTATGCAAGCTTCTTAATTTTGACTCAGTAGAAGTCCAACTGACCACACAAGAGGAGCAAGCTTCCACTGAGTCAGCCGGTCAGTCAAGAACAAATTATGAGTGCCTGATGTGTCCGGGGGCACTCCTCTGAAAGCTAGGAAGACAGAAGTGAACAAAACAGACATCTTTTCTACTCTCATGGAGTTTTCATTCTGGTGGGGGAAGACAGAAAATAAAAAAGTAAGTAGAAATCTATCAGATGGGGAGAAATACTATGGAGAGAAAATAAAAGAGGCCAGGGAGGATTGAGTGTGCTGGGGGTGTGGGAAGATGCTATTTGATACAGGATGACTGATGTTCAGAAAGAAATGAGGGGCCGTTTGGGGAAAGAGCTTTCCAGATACGTGGAATAACAAGGCTGGAGTGGGCGAGGGCAGGGGCAGGCAGAGAAGGCAGGGAGGTTAAGAGTTAGACATCTATTCTATCACCAACTTGTTAGATAAATAAGTAAATATGACTTGTCCAAAGGAAGTCTGAAGTTTGTTTGTTCAGGAAACCAGGCACTGACTGGTTACTCAGCTACTGAGTTTCTGTGTCCACTTCTGTTTGACTCCAAGTATTTAATATTTCTCTTAAGCTATGACATCTTGGTAGTCTTCCTGAGACATCGTCAAATAATTAACAAGTTGGCCCACTTACTTTTTCCATTTTTCTAACCTTACTAGGAGCTAGGGTGGATGAAAGACATACCTTCTCTTATCATTGTGAGAGGCTTTTTTAATGTTTTTCTTTTTTTTATTTTGAAAATTATTTTATTTTTATTATTTTTTAATATGAAATTTATTGTCAGATTGGTTTCCATGCAACACCCAATGCTCATCCCAACAGGTGCCCTCCTCAATGCCCATCACCCACTTTCCCCACCCTCCCACCCCCCATCAACCCTCAGTTTATTCTCAGTTTTTAAGAGTCTCTTACGGTTTGGCTCCCTCCGTCTTTAACTTTTTTTTTTTCCTTCCCCTCCCCCATGGTCTTCTGTTAAGTTTCTCAGGATCCACATAAGAGTGAAAAAATATGGTATCTGTCTTTCTCTGTATGACTTATTTCACTCAGCCTAATACCTTCCAGTTCCATCCACACAGCTGCAAATGCAAATGGCATGATTTCATTCTTTCTCATTGCCACATAGTATTCCATTGTGTATATAAACCACAGTTTCTTTATCCATTCATCAGTTGATGGACATTTATCTCTTTCCATAGTTTGGCTATTGTTGAAAGTGCTGCTATAAACATTGGGGTGCAAGTGCCCCTGTGCATCAGCACTCCTGTATCCTTTGGATAAATCCCTAGCAGTGCTATTGCTGGGTCATAGGGTAGATCTACTTTTAATTTTTTGAGGGACCTCCACACTGTTTTCCAGAGTGTCTGCACCAGTTTGCAGTTTATGCTTTTCTTAAGATCAGTTCTCTCTGGCTGGCCCTCTGTCCTTTTACCTGATATGAAGAAAAGCCAGGTTTTGGTCTGCACCATGTAACATCAAAGATTTTGAGTTCATATTCCTTTTACAAAGAAATGCTAAGCCAAATTTTGTAAATACGTTTTCTTTTTCTTTTGTGGCTTTTGAGAGAGGCAGTACAGCATGGAGTTAAGTTAGAAGTCATCTTCCAAATTCTCTGTCATTAAGCAGTTTGACTCTACTCCTGGATTCTCCTTATCTGTAACATGTGATTAGTATCAGTGTCGATCTCATGGGATTCTGCATGTGAAGAGCTTAGATCACATTTTAAGCACCCGATAAACACTCATTTTTGTTCCCTATTAGGTTTCCTAAGCATAATAGTCCATTCAACAGTGGAAATCCTGGAAAAGTTATTATAGAAGCAGAGTGTAGGATCTTTCACTTCCAAATTCTAATTCTTACCCTTACTTCTCCAATTTGAGGCCCACACAAAGCTACTAGCACACATAACCTTTAAAATATGATAGACTAGATTTGGTTACATTTAAAAATGGTAGGGAGGGCGCCTGGGTGGCCCAGTTAGTTGAGCATCCGACTCCAGCTCAGGTCATGATCTCGCAGTTTGTGAGTTTGAGCCCTGTGTCGGGCTCTGTGCTAACAGCTCAGAGCCTGGAGCCTGCTTCGGATTCTGTGCCTCCCTCTCTCTCTGCCCCAACCCACCCGCATTCTGTCTCTGTCTCTCTCAAAAATAAATAAACATTAAAAAATTGTAGGGGTGCCTGGGTGGCTCAGTTGGTTAAGCGTCCAACTTCAGCTCAGGTCATGATCTCATGGTTAGTGGGTTCCAGCCCAGCATCAGGCTCTGTGCTGACAGCTCAGAGCCTGGAGCCTGCTTCAGATTCTGTGTCTCCCTCTCTCTCTGCCCCTCCCCAGCTCATGCTCTGTTTCTCTCTGTTTCCAAAAATAAATAAATGCTATTTTTTTAATGGTAATAACTTCATGAATATTTTCTAAGAAAGCTAAATCTAAATTATTTTTTGTGACTAGGATTCTTCTTGAGGGTTCATGTTATGGGTTTTGGTGAGTACTGGGTAAAGAATACCAAAAACAATCAAGAAAAAAATTAGTGATAAATAAACAAAAGCTGCCATTTAGAGATTGCCTATTACATGTCCATCATTGTGTTCAGCACAATGAATGGATTTTATGGATTAATTTAGTTTACAAATGATTCTGTGCTTATTTATTATCTCATTTGATGGTATCAGATTATAGCACAGGAAATACAATCGCACATTTTATTTCGACCACTTCTGTGGAAACTAGTCATGCTCTGTGTCCTTACCTTCTTTGAGTGTGATGGGACACTACCCTCTGAAAGAGATCATAAGGTAGGCGGGGCCTACCTCTGGGAAGGTAGGCGGGGCCATACACTGAATGTGCTTTCTCCATCCATCAAGGAAACTCATTTCAGCTCTTTGAATATAGTAAACACTTAAATAAAGACATACTTTCAAATGTTCTAAAAGTCACTATTTAAGAGATGTTTGCAAAAAGGTAGTGTAAGGATTAAGGATCAAAAGCAAAACCAATGGCACCTTGATTTAATCACTTGCATATTTACTTTCCTGGAATGCTTATTTTTTTAAGTTTTCAGCTTTTTCTTGCACAGCATAGGTGTTGACAGAAAGCCTGTTTTTCATCTGTATATAAGTCAACCTATAAACAGAACTTGAAAAAAAATTGCTTTGAATGTTTTAAAAAATGATAAAGTTGAGAAGTCAAGGCTGTTTCTATTGCATCTTAAATACATCTCTGCGTGTTATATTTTTTTAACATTACTTTTTTTTTGGCCTTGACAGCAGCAGTCACTTTTTAAAATTTTATTATTATCTTTTAATATAATTTATTGTCAAATTGGCTAACATACAGTGTGTACAGCATGCTCTTGGTTTTCAGGGTTGATCCCATGGTTCATTGCTTACATACAAAACCCAGTGCTCATCCCAACAAGTGCCCTCCTCAATGCCCATCGCCCATTTTCCCCTCTCCCCGACCCCCCCATCAACCCTCAGTTTGTTCTCTCTACTTATGAGTCTCTTATGGTTTGCCTCCCTCCCTCTCTGTACCTTTTTTTCCTGCTCCCCTTCCCCCATGGTCTTCTGTTAAATTTCTCAAGTTCCACATATGAGTGAAAACATATGATACCTGTTTTTCTCTGACTGACTTATTTCACTCAGGATAATACCTTCCAGTTCCACCCACACAGCTGCAAATGGCGTGACTTCATTCTTTCTCATTCCCAAGTATTATTCCATTGTATATATAAACCACATCTTCTTTATCCATTCTTCAGTTGATGGACATTTAGGATATTTGGGTATATTAGGACATTAGGATATTTGGATATAATTTGGATATTGTAACAGCAGTCACTTTATTATTAGCATAGGCTGGCACTTTTCTCTGAAGATTTGATTTGTTTAAATATTTTTATTGTTCTCCTTTTCTTATAAAACCAAGATTCATAATCTTTTGCTTTTTATTTTTTGCCTTTGATATGCTTTTCCAAAGCATGTTGCTCAGAACACTAATTTAATTAGCTATCTTTCAAGAATGAATCCTGTAATCAAACATGTTTGGAAAATGCTTCATGGAATATGCATTTAAGAGGTTCACAGTATATATTAAACTAGCAAAATAGGTATATGTGTGTGAGAATAATAAAATTTATATGTTCTGAAGTAAAGGAACATTAAATTTTGCCTAATAAAGCATTTCCTATTTTTTTTTTTTGATCTTGGATAACATTCCTCTCCCTCATAGCTAGGAATGATACTTAAAATATTTACCAGCCAGTATATTGGCTCACCAGCCAGCCTGCTGCTCAACTGTCTGTCTCTCATCCGTTCTTTCAGAGCCCAGGTCCCTAGGGGGCTGCAGTCCCCACTGTTGACCATGTTAGGATAACTGTAAGCATCTGTTAGCTACGAAGGAGAGTTTGCAGATGGGCACTAGGAATTGCTTTCCAGGGTGCAGTGCCTTCTCCAAGGTCACTGTCTCCTCCACCAGGGCTCAGTCTGATTGGCATGAGCACTAACCAATCAGAGTAGGTGCTCATCTTAGCGCTGAGCAAGTTTCTTGAGGACCTCTGCTGTGCCAGCTTTCAATCTTTTGGTTGCTGGACTGTGAGGAAATCTAGGAGGCCTCCAAGGGAGAGGCCATGTGGTAAGGCTGTCAGAAGTGCTACTCAGAGAACTTAGTGCATTAAGTATTTACCAATTGGTTTGGAAATAGTAAATATTTTTATTTATGTACCCTTGAACCAATCTATCCTGGCTGATTGTTAGTTTTCCCCGGGACACATGTAACACTCCATCTAATTCTAGTTCTATGGGACAACATTGAACATCTGCTAGTATGTCCTGTTTTGTGTGTGTAGAAATGCATCATTTTTTTCCCTCTCTCCATCTATCAGTTATTATGATGCCATAATGCCTAAACATGCAGCTCTGCTGAAATTGAGAATTAACAAATTTTTATTCAGTTTCTGAGCTTTGAAAAATCAAGGGGCAAGAGATGGCATTAAACAGTAATGGCAGATACCTTGAAGGATCTGTACTGCTGATGTTATAATAAAAGGAAAATATCCGATAACATACTGTAAACTCTCTGAAAAAAAGTTACAAATGTATATGTAAGCTAGTAACTCTATTATTGCCGTTACATTGAGATTTCAGCTAAACACACACATACAGACACACACACACACACACACACACACACACACACACACACGAGTGAGTCCATGTAGTGTCCTTAAGGGATCATCCTCGTTTGCCCTGTAAAGTATACTTTTTGAATGTAAACATATTCATTGAATATCTTAAGGGTTGAGTTGGTAAAAATGATGAGAAACTCATTATTGCCCCTCTATAGATTTGTTCCTACTTCTCTGGCCTCGATTACCATTATCCCACCAGTAAAACTGAACCGTTCTCTCATCTCCAACATTGTCCTACTGATGTCCACCTATGGCTAGGCAGCACCTGTCAGTGTAGCACACCCTGTCCCCCTGGCATAGCCACCCCCATGATAGATTTTGCCTCTATTTGTTTGTTCTTAACTTGTGAGTATTGTTCAAAATAATGATTAGAAGAAGTAATCTGAAGAAAGGAGCTAGAGAAAGGCTAGTGACATTTTAGAGACAAGAAAGTCTTAAGAAAGAGACGAAGTTGATCTAGTAAGGCCTGGTTAGGATTGGGGGTGGGGGGGCGGATACACCAAACACCAGGATTGGGCAAGTGGAGAAAGCAGTCTTAGAAGTTTTTCAGAGAGCTGGAGGAAATTTCATATCAGCTTGAGTTTGAGGGGAAAAAGATGAATATGGAAGGAAGATCTAAAGAAGTGTGCTGTAGTTCATGGATAAGATCTGTGAAAGCTTTGATTGCTCTTCAAATATTCTTGGCTATCAAGCCAATGTTTGTTTGATTGGGCTAGAGAACAGGCTGGTCCAGAAGAAAGCCAGTTATTTATTTGGGTAACACAAGGTGCCTTCTAGTTCATCATGCTCTGATTGCTTCCCTTTCCTAAAGCTCTACCCATTTTCCATTTTCAAGTGCATTAGTTCTTCCAAGAAACTTTACATAATACCCCAATCTTCACTGACTTGGAGCATCATCTAAACTCTATAAAGTGTTGACTATTATAGAATTGTATTTAATTATTATATAATATTTATAATTTATAATATAAAGTATATAGTTTGTTATATAGTAATATATCTATAATGTTTATTTATAGATAATTATTAGATAGGTATTACAGATAATTATAGATATACATTATAATGTATCTATGATATTTATAGATATTTTATTATATAACAAATTATGATTTATATTATGAATTATAAATATTATATAATAAATCATATAAGATTATATATAGATTTATAATATTTATATTAAAATATAGTATATAGTTATATATATGCATTTATATTTGTGTATATATATAGTTTATATGTGTATAAATTTTAGGGATAAAATGCCCTGGATCCCCAGCCAGAATAAATTGTTAATTCCTTAATTCCAAGATCATGTATACAGCTTTCTTGCTACAGTGCCTGGTCCAGGGTGGGTTCTTAATGTGTGATGATGCGGGTGTTAACACAAACACCTTCTATGTAGTCTTCATGACCTGTAGGGATTTGTATCTTTTATTAATATCAAAGATTAATTAAAATAGTTACATTTTTATGTGTCCAATTACACCAACTTTATTTTCTAAGCCTTGTTAATTCTTTTTTAAAAAATGTTTATTTATGTATTTTGAGAGGGAAAGAGAGCGTGCACGAGCAGGGGAGGGGCAGAAAGAGAGGAAGAGAGAGAATTCTAAGGAGGCTCCATGCTGTCAGGAGCTTGATCTCACCAACAGTGAGATCATAACCTGAGCTGAAATGAAGAGTCGGATGCTCAACTGACTAAGGCACCCAGGCACCCCTAAGCCTTGTTAATTCTTGTCTGTAACATTGAACTTAACACATGATAACCTTATATCTCTGCCTCTCAAATAAAGTTGTTAGATTTTGAAAGTGGGGCAATGTATTGCACCCTGGTACATAGCACAGGTTTGGTACATTTTAGTTCTACAAATGTGAATGAATGAATGAATGAATGAATGAATGAATGAATGAATGAATGAATGAATTGGGAATCTCCTATATGTAAAAAGAAGGCAAAGAGGAAATTACGTTTCCTTCATTTTAAACAAAGAAACAAACAAACTGTGGTTTAGTAGAAGTAATGCGGGACCTAGGGCCAGAACACCTGGATTCAAATACTAGCTGGCAATTTGTCAGCTGTTTTCTTTGAATATCACTTAAATTCTGTCAATCTCTTACTTGAAATACAGATAATATTCCCTCCTGCACGCGGTTGTAATGATCTAATAAGATTACAATTCTGAAATATGTAATAAACTTTGATAGAGAAGGTGATTAAAGCCTATTGATTCAGTCAGAATTAATAAGTTATTGACCAAGGGCTAGATAAAGATGAGAGAATCTCAAAAATAGATAGGGTCAGTGCCAAAAAGTAATGCCCTCCCAGCTGAAGGTTGCTTAACAGCAGAAAAGGCCACCAAATAAGATTGTGGAATTTCACTTATTATTAAGATGTTTTCTTACTCTTAAATAATAGGAAAAGACTGAATGACCTTTGAAGGGAATGATCCACCATAAATTCTATGACTCATGAAAGGAAACACGATTTGTAGATAAATCATGAGAACCTGCTTTTCCACGGTGCCAGACATAAAGCAAAAGTTTGAAAATGTCAACTCTGCCAAAACTCTTCATTTATGTGGTCAATTCGAGAGACACTCTCATCTCTTAATCTTTTAAAACCAACCACATATTTTATGCAGAGTACGTACATTAAGGAGCAGTAAAGAGATGGAGTTTTAATTTTTACCAATTCAATTTAAATGCAAATGTTAACCACTCACATGATGCCACTGTGTACATAATTAAGCATCATTATATACTACATGAATCATCTAGAAACCTCCTGAGAGCCATTCTACTACGTAAAACATGCATTATACTGACAAGCGGCCAAGTGACGTATACTTCTGTCCTCATTAATGCTCCTTTTGAATTATAGGTCAACTGATTATGGAACAACCTATGAGAAGCTGAATGATAAAGTTGGGTTGAAAACAATTTTAAGCTATCTCTACGTGTGTCCTACCAACAAGCGTAAGGTAAGATATGTATATTCGGTGCACTGTTTCTTCGTGACGTGACTTGTGTCTTGGCTGGCTAGCCTCTCTAGCTAGCTAAAAATCCATGATTTTACAATTAATCTGGGAGGAGAGGTGTAAAGATGAGTTGACAGATGTTAAGGGGGTAAAATGTCTGACTTCTCATAATTCCCAGAGCAACAGCTGTGAATGTAGGAGGGTGAGAGGTAGGCATATCATTACCATTTCTGAAAGGCAGCTCCAAGGAATCCTTGAGTGGATGCTGCTGACTCTCTTGCAAGAGCTCCGACCAGTCACGAGAATCAGAAGCAGCCTTGACAAGATAGAAAAAGAGGTGGGGTCTTCCTCTGAAGTGCCCCTGTTTTCCCCTGACGTGAGTAAATTAAATAGAATTGAAGTGAATGTGTCCTCTGGTAGCAGGTTGGGCATTTAATTGCTAAAGTATGTTCAGCCTGCACACAAATGTCAGAACGGAGGCGCTGCTGGAAGGAACCATGGAGATTGTCATAAACTGCACCCTAATTTTCTAGATGAGAAAAATTAAGGTTCAGTGAAAGGTAATGCTTTGCCCCATTGCAGAGTTATGGGTGCAACAGGAACTAGAATTCAGGTTTCTTGGTTGTCAGCCATACTGTTGCCTCTGCATTTTATTGCTCCTAGTAAGAGGGTTTATCTGCCTTTCCGAAAGAGATATGACTTTCTCGAAGAAGAAAACATTTGCTTTTAAATGATAAAGACTTATTTGTCTCAGGAGGAGAGAGCGGCACCACATCCATTCTTTGGTGTTTGTAAACTTGCATTGTCAGATTCTGAATTCTGACATACAGTTTCTAAGTGTTGTGCGAACTGCATGAAATAACAGTATCCATCTGGAAATAGAAAATTGTTGTCCATTAATATGTCATAAGCCATATTTTTTTATGATGGTAGCACTGATATCCAGGTTCTCGCTTTAGATATGTCAATAGTTAAGTGTTAGTGACCTTGGCTAGGTTCTGCGTTTTGTTATCTGAACTATGGGAGGTAGATGAGAACATCTCTCTACCATCATTCCTCAACTCTGGCTGCATACCAAAGCACTAGTTGATTCCCAAATGTGCAAGCCCTGGTCTTACCCCCATTGCTCTGGATTAGGGCCCAGGTAACTGTACTTTGAGTAAGCTCCCTGGATGCTTCTGGTATGTATCTAGGATTGAGAACCAGTTTTGTCAAGTGTAACATTCCCTCTGGCCCTACGCATTTCAAGTGCTTCAGTAGAAGCAGTGGAAATAGACTCTGGCGTCATATGGCTTGAATGCAAACCCAGCTAAACCAGTTAACAAGTGTATAAACTATGGTGATTTCCTTAATGTCTCCAAGCAGTGTCATAGAATTTAAAACAGGGGTAATTCCAATTCCTGCCTCATATGAATAGTGGTAACTATCATATGAAATGAGGCATTTCAGGTGTTTAGGACAGAACAGTTAAGGCTCTTATCAATGTCTTCTCTTTATTATTTGTTTCTCATCTGCCTCTTCCTCCTTCTTCATATAATTATTAGAAGTAATAGTAGTGACTATCCTCCCTAAATAGAAATGTTCAGTAGACCTTTCTGTAATGATAGCAATGTGCCTTTAATCTGTCCACCACCTGAGACATTAACCACTTGTGGCTATTGAGTATTTGAAATATAGCTGGTGTGACTGAAGAACTGGGTTTTAAATCTAATTTCGCTTTAACTTAAATGTAAAAAACCACCTGTGGCTGATGGCCCCGATACTGAACAGCATAGCTCAGTAATGTCAACGTCACGGATGTAGAGGTGTATGTTGAATATTCCTTCTTCCCCTCACTGGCTAATTACTGGTCCATCATCAGCAATTACATCCAAACAATTTGACCTAGTGTATACAGTCCTAAAGTGAGCAACTGAACTTATATCCTTTACTTTTATAATGAGATTTAGTTGTTGGTTAGCTTTGAATCAATTCTTATATCCCCTATTGATTTTTCCTCCACTTTCACATTTTTAATTAATTTCATTTAAGAGTCAACAATCTGTGGGCATCACAGGCTACAAAGAGAAATAAATCACTATTCCACCCTCAAAGGTCCTGTATTCTAGTAATAAATGGAATGTGACTTTCTGTCATTGAAAGTTCCTTTGACTCTGTTTCCACCTAACAGATGACTTTGGGTGTGACATTTACATGTTCCCCTTTGCAAAGTGATAGAGGCAAAAACAAAGGAATTTATAGCTGAAAGAGACCTCAAAATTGTTTTTAGAATTGTTCTAATCTAGTGATAAGTCCCTGTTTTATTGATGCTGTTAGAGAGGCATATTATTAAAAAAAAAAAAAAAAAGATGCCAACTACTGAGTGTGAGCATAGGATTTTCTGTAGCAGCAGAGCAAGTGGCTCCAACATTGTCGGCAGGAGCAGAGCTTGAAAAGTGAGCCTCTCAAGCCCAGGTGTGGCTCCTAAGGTGGGAAGGGAAGCTTAGAGGGAACACAGCCAGGAGCCCTGCCCTCCGATCCACTTACGTCCCTCGGTGTGCAGCATCAGCCGCTGCACACTTAGTCTGTTGTCATCTGCAAGACTGTGAAAAGTCACCGGCCATGGCATTTAGCTAAAATTAAACCTTGGCAGACCCTATTTCCAGAGAGAGAGAAGTCATTGTCCGTGACTGAGAGAACAGCTTTCTCCGGGCCTCTTACCTTCTAGAAGCAGAGGCGGGCCTGCGCTGTTTCATTCACACCGTTTAAGGGTGAACCTGAGCCGAAGGATCTTTTCCTGTACAGATAAATGAGGCCTTCAGGGTCACTTTCTGAGACGCTGATAGATTTAAGAAATATTGGAGGACGATGAAGGTCTTTACAATGGTGCAGAAATCAATAATGTTGACATAGCAGTATATTTGTGTACAGTTTCTCTACTTATGAGGTGAATTTATCACCATGAAATATGTATTCCCCCCCACCAAAAGGGACATACTCCAACCAAAGAGATAGTACCTGCACAACATTTTAAAGTGTGAATATATTTCCCCCAATCAATGAGAGTTTATATTTTTTAAAAAGGTGAAGAAAGAAGAAGAAGAAATAAAGAAATACCAGACTCAATTAATTATGCAGGACAAAAGCATTCAAGTTCGCTCCGATTCTCCTCGGACTTCTGTGTCCTCCAGTATAAAGGCAGACTCCTTTGTAGGGTTGTATTAATTCTTTTCCGTCTCTAGGGTGCCATCGAGCAAGTTAACATCTTTTGTACCAGATATGTCTCTCTGCTTTTCACATCAGTGGGAGCAACTGGAATAAAACTGACATCAGGGTAACTGCCTTGCATTCCCAGAAACCTGTTTTTGCCTTCACATCCTTATTGCTATTTTTAGCTGCTTGGGAGGACGAGCACAGTTCTTCAATCAACGTGGCTCCAACAGCGGGCATGACACCCTGGCTTTGCAGACAGCTTGTTAGGGGCATTCCTGGGATCAGAGTCCAGAACAAAACAGGCCCTTATTTACAGTTTAAATTAATGATCATCCATTGGCTGTTTCTCTGCAAGCCTGCTGTAAATGACAGCAGCTTTCCTTGGATACGTCTGTTACAGTAAAAACTGTAATCTCGTCATAGGGCAGTCTAGGAAATCTTGACTAAGAGACCTAGAAAGCCTGCTCCCAGGTATTGTCCTAGCTCCCTCTTTCAAAGGAGCCCTGCACCTAGTAGATGAAATAGGCCCAGAAGAATAAGGATAAGTGGATCCTGGTGCCGGAGGAGAGGCAGGCTAGCTGTCTATCACCACGTCTCCAGAGGAGAGCGCTCCCCAACCCAGCCCATGATAAATCCCAAGGCTTGTTGGTGTCAGCAATGGTTTATTGGCTACTTACATGTAATCGTCTATGGGAAAGGATGATTTAACATGCACCTGAAATGAGCAGCTAGGATGTGGAGGGTGATGGGAAGAACTAATACAAATGTAACAAAGAAAGACAAAATCGATGCTGAAATCTTCGTCTCAATCTTAAATTCTCACTGAGTTTATTGGTATTCTGCCTAAAAAGAAAACTTCTTTAAACTCTGTGTGTGTCTATCAGCAATACCTTTCCCATCACCCCCAACCAGCCTTAGCTGCTCTCCCTTCATGAGGTGTTGTATAACATCTTCGAGGATTAAAGAATACAAAATCCCAAGTGGAATTCATTGAGAGGAAAAATAAGAAAAAAAGGTGTTTGGTTTTGTTTTTTAACCTGGAACATACAGTTCGTTTCATTGTTATATCCTTGTCCTCTCCATGCACTTTGTTCTCAGCAAAGAAGAAACCTAGAGAGTATTTGGTCTTTATATTTCCTGTGCCCCCCCACACCCCAGTTTCTTCTCCTTTCTGTGTTATCACCACTTAATTAATACTATTCCTGCTGAGAGAGCCTTCCAAGACTTTCATCCTATAAATAGGACCCCAGCTCCTCAGACGCATTGATCATTTTTGTGGGTCTCTTGGTATATGCCAGCATTAAACACTGTTTGCATTTTCTCCAGATGTTAGGTTTTAATTACCTTACTGTACGTGGCACTTTCTAAATAAGCGTTTGGTTATTGACTCCTTGTCTTTTCTCTTTATATCCAGGGCATGCTTAATTCCTCTTGACATTTCCTTGGGAGGGGTGTGTGTGTGTGTGTGTGTGTGTGTAGATAAATATGGATATAGATAGGTATAGATATAGACGATATAGATATAGATATAGATATAGATATAGATATAGATATAGATATAGATATAGATATAGATATAGATATAGATATAGATATAGATATAGAAATAGATATAGATATAGATATAGATGTCATGCATGTGACTTCTGGGGACAGAGAAAAGATGCAGTTGATAATATCTGCCAGCTTCTCTTAGGAAAAAATATGGAATCATTGAATCAGAGCCTAAAAGTTGTTAGAGGTATTCAGATTCTGCTTTCTCATTTAACAGATATGGATACTGAGTCCCTAGAATTTAGTGACTTGCCTGAGGTCGCATGCAACTCAAATTAGAATCTAAGATCATTAATTAGACCTTTAAGGTAAATGTCAAATATCCTCTGTTCCACAAAATCTAATCAATTCCATTAAAGAAATGTTCTCACTCCTTTTTTTTCTTTCTTTCTTTTTTTATTTTCCAGGCATCTGCTTCTCTTTTCTAGCACTTTTCTGTCACTCCTGAGTAGTTGGTCTTGACCCTGTCTAATGCCCCATCTAGAATGAAAGGCCATAGAGAGGATAAAGTACCTTCATCAGCTTCCTAGGTTGTAACAAGCCGAGCGCAGCATCCTGGCGTATGGTAGATGTCCAACACATGGCTGAGGATTTGAACCAAACTTAGGTTGGCTTTTGGGCTCCTCGGCTGGAACTTGAAAAGCAAAGGACATTGTAAAACCAGCTTTCGCTCGTTTTTTTTCTCTAATTATGAAATTAATTCTTTCAAGTGAATAAATAAGGATAGTAAAAATCCCTGTAGGTTTTAGTTATTTCTAGGCCAAAATGTATAATTTTATCTTTTCTAGCCAAGAAGGGCATGATTAATATTTAAAATGCCAGGACTTTGCATAGCACTCCCTCAACATTATCTGGCGAGGCCAAGGGGAACCAGTTTATTGTATAATACATCAAAGGGGGTACATGACATTTCCCTTGGCAGATACTCAGCAGTTGCTCATTCCGCCCTAACTCTTTTATCTGTCCCTTTGTACACAAGATCATGCGTTTGCCTCTAATCTTTTAAAAATAACATATATTTCATTCATGAAGAAGTGCAGCCCATGAACTCAGAGACATAGTGGAAGTGGCATTTTCCAAACTTCCCTATGCTTAACCTGGGCAATGATGGCTAAAGGGAGAGATCATCTCCTCTGATCCTTCCTGGGAACAGTTGAGTGTATGTGCTGTTTCAGTCCATCAATCTCTGTTCTGTTCTCTTCTTGAGCATTCAGAAAGAAAATCAAGTGCAAGAAAACATGCTGCATGTACATTTCCCGCCCCCTCTGGGTGATTTTCCAAGAGTCATCCAAGCCATTGGGTTTCAGGCAAGCTACAGAATACTAAGTGCAAAGTGCTCTGTTTGAAACAAGCAGGGTGCCAGGAGCTGGGCCCACGAGCAAACCCTCTCAGTACCCCGAGGTGGCCCTGGGGAGCCCCCTGGGACTCCTGGGCTCCATAGAGCAGAGTTGGGGAAAAAAACACTCATCTAGGCCACCCATCCTCTGTATACTAAACTACAGCTGAAACAGCCATGTACCTTGTACAATTTTATATGAATCAAAGCACCCATGATAACATTTATAAATAAATAAATATGAATAAAACCATAATCTTTTTGATTTCAGCACATTATGTTTATAGTAGCACCTAGTTGATTTTTATTAAACCTTATCTGTGTCTAACACTAACGTAAAAAAACATAGCAAGTTCATAATATACAATTTTCTCAGAATTGATCCAGTTAAGTAGTATATTACTGTTTTATTTCATGTAGTATTAAGTATTGCTAAGTACTTTTTTACTGGAAAGAAGCTTCTTGCATAATTAATATCATATATTTCTTATTCCTCATTTGTAAGATGTTGTGTCTATCACATATAATAAGCATCTAATACATTAAATATTAATCATGAGTTGCTGATTTAAAAAGTTATATGTGTATGAGGATCAAGTTTACACAACATTGCTTTCAAAATTCAGAGTTTATTATGATTATTTTTTAAAAAATACACAGATAGCTAGCTAGCTAAATAGGTAGGTAGAAAGATGATAGATCCACAGATCAACCTTTTCTAAGTTTAGATAATGCTTTCTAGTTGGCATCAGGTGGTGTTTCTGTATCACACTGAGGAAGAAATTAGAACTCTGTGTTTTGGTTTTGTTCTTTCTTAAAAAATGAATCTAATCAGGATGGATCTAGTCTGCATTGGTCTCCAAATATGATGAAGTAAGACTGGCCCGGAGATTGCGTTTATCTTGTACCACTGACTGGGTCTGAAAAGGTAGGTTGCTTTTGTGGCCAGGTGAGCAGAAGTTTTCAAAAAGGGAAAGAAGCCTGTATCAGACACTGATCATTCTTCAAATACACATAATAGACCCCCTGCTCAGCCTTCTTTGGGGATCAGATTTTTTTTTTAATTTAGCTATTTGTTGTTGTTTTTTTTAATTTATTTTTGCCTCATAATCTGTCCTTATTAGAACTTGTATTCTCTGAAGTCTGGCTGGCCTAATGTTAAATGCCCATCCATTACCCTTTTATGAAGGTCAAATGCATCATTTCAGGTTGGTTCCAAGTTATGCTCTGCTGTGGAAAATGGTCAGAGGTCTTTTCAACATTCTGGTCTGTTTGCTTCCAGCATACTCCCTGTGGCTTCTCAGAGGTTTCCATCATCCGGTGTTTGACATACTGTATCTAGAACATTTGTTTCTAGTGAATAGCCCGAGCTGCTCTCATGATGGATGGAGATGAATGCCGGCCGCTACAGGAAATTGCCATATTTACTAGGGTGGGGATGTTTCACTCCAATATATCAGATCTGCCTCAAGCTTTCTCGGTGCTGTCAGGAAAAACAAAGTCAATGTCAATGAGCCTTTAATAAAACCACTTTCTCCCCCCTTGGAGAAATTAAGAGAATACCACCAGCCTCAGAGGCTAAATCGCTTCCATTTAAACATTCCTTCTTCTGACCTAACCTTTCTCTTAACCAAATCTTTTTCTGTTGGTTTTGTTCCTCTGTTCTAGGCATCCACCTCCCATTTTACTGGGTCCCTAACTGCTCGTGTACTTCTCATTCCCTAACCTTCCAAGTCAACTACTGAAAATAACTTATGCAGAAAAAATACTGTAATTTGTAGGTAAGAGGATGGGCTTAGATCTTCGGAGATAAAAAGGCCTGCACTATGGGATATACATTTTGATGACTGGGAGAGAGAAATCTCTCCTTCTGGCTTTCTGGGGCTGTGTGTGTGCGTGTGCGCAGGTGCGTTTGGGGGCTAGAATACTAAGTATTTTCTTGCCTGGCAACTGGCACCCCAGAATGAGCATTCCTGTAGTGAAGAAGAGGATGATGTGGATGAATCCAAAAACTAGAATTAGGAAAAACGAAACCTCTGAATACACAGTCTTTCACAGATAAAAGAAGAGGTGTAGGAGGAAAGGCATAGATGTCAACCCAAGAGAGAAGGTGGCAGAGACGACTGCACAGCATTTAAAGTAACAAAGCATTGATGAGAGAAAGCTAATACAAAGCACACAGTGAAGGCATAAGTTAGAAGAAAAAAGTATAATAAAACTATAAATGTTTTCAACAGTAGATTAAGAATCTCTTGAGATCTCTCAGAGAGAGGAAGGCTAATTTACTGGGAACTTATTAAGACTTTCCAAGGGAGTACAATTTAGCCTTATCTCTCTGTTCTTCCTGAGTGCTTTCAAAGGGGTAAAGGATGTTGATGGCTGTGGCCGAAATTGGTTTTGCCAGAAGGGAAAACACAATTATGACTCAAGTGTGGGGGAGTAGGAGGCCTCGATCAGCTCCCCAGCTCCCCAGCGGCAGATTCAAATATCACTGCTGCCGCCCACAACTTAATGATTTTTTGTCCTTTTAATGCCGCCTCTCTTAGCTGCTCCCCATCCCTCTGTGTCATGGCCTCTCCTATTTACATGGACACCTTGTGATTTCTGCACTTCTCAGGTGTTCCAGCTCAGCACCTATTTACAGTCACGGTGGAGCTACATTTTGTCATTTGAAGGTGGTCACTGTAAATTTTTGCCTTGTGGAATCATTAGTTGTGGTATAATGGTTCATGTAATGGACCCTGGAGCCAGTCTGCCTGGCTTTAAATTCCAGCCAAGCCACATACTAGTTGTATGCCCTTAGACAAAGCTTTATTTGTTGGTGTGTGTGTTATTAACCTCTCTGTGATAGTTTCCTCATGTCTAAAATAAAATAGAATGATGCGTCAATATCATAAGGCAGTTGTGAGAAAAATCAAAAACAGGCAAAGAAGAACAGTGCCTGACACATAGCAAGTGTTCAATAAATGTTAGTCTCATTGTGACCACTATTATCGCCTTCAAATGACATGGCATTGCCTACGCTGTCATTTGTCAACTCAACCAAAATTATTAAATGTCTATTTTGTGCCAGATCTTTTTAAGAGCTAGGAAGTACAATAAAAATATAAGACATTGTCCTTTCTCTTAAGGATCGTGCAGTCTAGTAGAAGAGATGAATGTATAAACAGTCAACTACAGTACAGAACTTACGATACGTATCCTAATAGCTGTGTACATAGAACTCTGTCTTTGGGGATTCAATGAAGGCTTCACAGAGAAGCAAATATTTGTCAAAGGAGAAGGGAGAAAGATGAAAACTGTCTTTCATTGTATGTCTTGAGAGAAACCAGTGTTCATAGACCACAGTGCATACATATAACTTTGATTGCTTTGCAGATTTTAAATGAATAAGCATGTGCCTATTTTGACTCTTAAACATGCTAATTTCCATTTCCATCTGACTATATTGACTAATTAGGCCAAAAAAATGCTTTCATGACCCAACTGAATTTTAATTCTAAAATAATAACACAATGTCTTTTCAATTGTTATAAACCTTTTTCCTGTCTTGCTTATGAAATCAGTAAATGGCCAGTGGTGACATTATTAAGATTGAATTAATAAAAGTAAATTTTACCTTATTGTAGTTGATCAATACTGATATATTCAGCATTTATCTTAACTACTTGTCATTCAGAACTACTGATGAGATTTGGAGGTACAATTTTAAGAAATCAATTTACATATTTCATTGAACACTTGGCTTGTGCCCAGTTCTTTGCAAGCACATTGGTGAATGTTAAAAAAAAAAAAAAAGTGTGAACCTTGCATCGCCCTTATGGAATTTACCATCCTGCTGCAGGGATGCAATTAAAGAACAGTGCGAGTCAGAAGATGATGGATTGCATGGTACAAATGACAAAGGCTCTAAGAGTTTAGAGAGGAATGTAGTCTGGGATTGTCCGGAAAACAGCATAAGAGGGGCTTAAATTGCTCAGTGAAGCAGACTGGTATGATGCAGGGTCCTGACATTTACAACAGAAAAATGTAATCGAGTTGAACCAACATTATTTAGTGCTAGGTGGTGGAGATACACACGTGCATAAAACAGGGCACTGTCTGCAAAAATGGAGATTGAGGGGAGAGGTACGTAGGTAGAGATGAACGTGGGTTTACATTGGCACAGGTACTACACCTTTTATTTCCTGAAATCTTAATAACTGGATAATATAAATTACACATCCTACTCTTTTGCATTCTAAAAGTGCTCCTCAAAGTGGTCCTTTGCTTATCTGAATTGTGGATTTCGAAAATATAGTGTCTTTAAATGTATTGAATGCTTAGGAGAGTGCCCAGGTTAAGGCAGTAGGTGACTGTCAGGGATGACAGGGAAGTGAGAAGTATCGAGTGAAACAGTGCAGTAAGAGAACCAGTGTAGCATTTGTAGGGGGTTGGGAGGGCGATCCCCTTCCCACTGAACACTTCTGGTGTTCATCTTTTCCGGGGACAGGGACTCATCCTTTCCCCTACTACTGCTAAGAGGGATGCGGTTTTCTTTTGAGAGAGGGAAGAGTTACAACTTCTTAGCAAAATGCTGGTGTTCTCTTTCAGCAAACCCAAATTTCACTCGGATGAAGTAGCTTTAAGAGCTAAGCCCAACCAGCTTGACTCAAGTATCGGTAGAGTTTGAATTTCAGAGGACGTCCGGGAAGACAGCCGAACGTCTGCCGAGGAAAAAGATGTTGGGTCTTAGGAAGGCACTTGTCTGATAGGGGAAGCAGTCTGCTTTATTTTGAATTTATGTTATGTGGTATGTTTGTGTGTCTCTGCCCCTTATGCTTTATTAATTCACTATTTCACCGACAGACTCACATATTTTCTCCAACAGCTAATGCTGTCTTTGTTCCTTGGGCCCAACGCCTTTGTGCTTCCATGTGGAAGTGTGTTACTGACATTTACAAACTCCCACAGAGGACTCAGTCAGTTACCACCATAGATATCCATTGTTCCAAGAGAGCTGACCTTTACCCCCAGGCACCAATTAAAATCTACTGCTACTCACCCCTGCAGTGCTTGCCGTAATTCTGGCTGACTGCCCAGTGTAACTGTTAGGATGCCTTCTCCTTTAGTGCCATCTTCTTCATTTTCTTCCCCAAACAGGAAGAGAATGGCCTGCAAATGGAAACGCATGCTTCTTCTGGAAGAAAAAAGAGGCAGACCACCAGAGTGGACAGCAGTTTTCAATTAAATCACCTTTTGTGTTGACACAAATGAAGACCTTAAATAAATGGTATAATTAGGCGAAATTTGGGTCACTGCCTACAGGTTTATCCCAGATTCACATATCAGCAGAGCTCTCCAGTTACTTGGTGGTGGTGATTTGTTACTAATTGCAGGGCCACTGTGCCCTAAGCGTAGCTGGACCTGCTCTGTAGCAAGCTGATAGAGACCACAATCCCAGCATGCAGGAAATCAGGCACCAGCCCTCTATATGTCACATTATGTGTGTTACCAGCATAGCACCAGGATGGTCAACTTAAGTTCCTTTCTATAAAGAATTTTGAGATCAGGGTTTTTAGGGTTGGAAGTAGTTTGTATGATATGAGGTCACAGATGCTCGTCATAAAAAGATTGATATTTCTGCCGGACCAGCAAATTAAGATGTGCTTATTTAGGGAAACAGGCATGGCAGTGTATTCAGAGGTGTATCACCTCCTTTGTCACTCGTTCCGCTCTTCGTATCCCCCCCTTCTGTATGCTGGGAGTATGATATTGCTGACATTTTAATGGTGTTTGAAGACAAATTCTAGTGACCCAGTTATTTCAGTAGAAATGGCTGTCGTGCAAACATAGAGACAAGTGGCCCAGGAACAAGTCTCTATACTCAGATTGAGACCAGAAGTCCCGATTTGCTGAGAGTAAATGGAGCTTGAAATTTGCCTTTCCCTGTTTAGTTTAAAATTCCAGAGGTAAGCAAGTTAAAGCTTGATGGAAAGCACTGTCCTCTTCTTGTAGAAATGGCCTCTCCCTCCCACCTTCTCCCTGCACGGACAATGTGAACCACACTGAGAGAATGCAATTAATTCTTGCATCTGCAGAGCAAACGGTTCCTGCAGTTATATTATGCTCCCCCCTTTCTCCTCTCCTTACTATTTGAAATTTTATAGACTTGTAAAGATTATATTTGTATGAAGGCTTAAAATTTCCCACGAGCCACCACATTTCACTTTTCCCGCCCCGCAGACCTTGGTAGAGCCTGGGGGGGGGGGGGCAGGGTAACGCAGCAAGTGGGAAGCCATCTGGCTCCCTGGAGATCCATGTCAGCATTTCATTACCCGGAAACCACTGGAAACTGGTTAAGCTCATATGACAAAACCCAGAAGATTATCAAACCCAAAGCATTTGGCTCCACTTATTACAAATACAAAGTTTCATCCATGGTTCATTATGTTCCTCCTATACAAACCCAACTCAGGGGAATTACAAAGAACTCTGAAATAAATACATGGGAGAGAGCGGTGTTGAAATGGGATATTACCTGTCTACAACTGCTTAGTTTGCTGCTGCTTTCATTTCCTTCACTCCCCAAACCTTCCCTTTCCACCTTCCTTCCTTTCATATTCTCTCTCTTTCTTTCCCAAACTCATTTATATGGAAGAGAGAGAGACGAGAGCACCTTGGGTATTTGACACAGAATATATTCTCAAAATGATTACAAAATATGTGTGTGATCGTCTCATCCATACAAAAACATTGGGTGGGTGGAGAAAGTATTTACTACTTGAAACCTTGTTAGTGACTGGTAGTCTTTAAGCAGAACCCAGGTCTTTGCATTTCTGGTCTGTGTTCCTTCTTTTCTAAATTTATTTGTGAGAGGGAAGGTGGGAAAGAGGGAGAGACAGAGAGAGAGAGAGAGACAGAGAGAGAGAGAGAGAGAGAGAGAATCTCAAGCAGGCTCCACACTCAGTGCAGAGTACGATGTGGAGCTTGATCCCACCACCCTGGGATCATGCCTTGAGCCAAAATCCAGAGTTGGACACTCAACTGACTGAGCCATCCAGGTACCCTGGTCTACCTATGTTCCTTCTATCACCACTTCCTAAGTATTTCTCCAGTTGTCTTGTCTGGGAGGTTACTTTTTAATAGTATTCTTGAGACTAAGTGCTGATTCCTCTATAGACCTTTAATAAATTTTGTGTTTGAAGTATGAATTATATAATCTCAGATAAAATGTGAAGCACGGAGAAAATGTAAAGGCAAGCCATATGTCACATTTGAAGTCAGCTTGTATAAAATAATTCAGCCTCCTGCTTATCATTTCATGCTAATAGACTTGACACCTTTACAGGCTAAATCTGATACTTTGAGAAATCTGAAAAGGACTCCATACACGGTTCCAAGGAAGTTTTATTTTAACCCCAGGTCCCAGTACTGCTTCCCAGTTCAAACTCAGGAAATGCTTGCTAATAAATGACAAGGCAATGAATAGATAAATGAGTAAATAAAAGAAAGGTTATGAATATATTTCTTCCTAAATATTTCTCTCCCTAAATATTTCTAAGATGAGAGTGCCCAGCAATAATCAGACTAGATTAGTTCTGGCAGGAGGATGGACAGAGTAACCATCTTAGCACTTGTTAGCTCTGTCCTTCCATCCTGTAACTGGCAGTACTCCTCGGGCTGGCCCTGAGCTTTCGTGGTAGCCCGGTATGCTGCCTTTGTGACTCACAGTCTGTATTTGTGTACTCTGGGTTATTATTTTCCACTAGAGGAAATGCATATCAGACATGCACCTGTCCTGCCATCACACCTGTGGCCAATGACCTGAGAAGCAGGACAACTAGCCAATATTTGGTGCAGGGATCTACTTAGACTCCATCGGGGGCACCTGGGTGGCTCAGTCGGTTAAGCATCTGACTCTTGATTTCAGCTCAGGTCATGATCTCAGTGGCTCATGTATTCAAGCCCTGTGTTGGGCTCTGCTGACAGTGTGCAGGTTGCTTGGGATTCTCTCTCTCTCTCTCTCTCTCTCTCTCTCTCTCTCTCTCTCTCTCTCTCTCTCTCTCTCTCTGTCCCTCCCTGATCATTCTCTCTTTCACTTTCACAACACATAAATAAACTATAAATAAATAAACTATAAGTAAGTAGATAGATAGATAGATAGATAGATAGATAGATAGATAGATAGATAAAAGTAGACCCCATTATCCTAAAGGGTGGTCCCTGGAGAAATCACACCTTAGAAATGGTTCTAACATCATTGCATATGCACACTGGGATGGACTTGATCTTCCCCTAGCGTGGGCTGTGATTAGACCTTGTGACTCCATCATTGTTTTCCAACTTTGAAATACATCATCTTTCAATCTCTCGACACCAGCTTTTTCTGCAGAGGCCACTACTCCCTTTCAATTCCTTAGAGATCCTCTTCTTCCAAGCAATTTCCTCTGTAGCAGCATTGCCAGCAAAACGAAACAAAACAAAACAACAAAATTACCTTGTTAAGAGTTGACACATGGGCCCAAGTGAATAAACTTCCTGGCTGCCCCCCACTTTTTTTTTACATTTTTTTCTATATGAAATGGATAGTAGAAAGTGTAAAAATTATAAGAGCGAGAGATGTAAAAGAAGCATTAGAAAGGAAGTTGTTCCAACTAGACCTAAATTGGAACTCGAAATTTCCCTTTGCCTCTTGGGCTAAGTGGCATTTGAAATAACCCAGGCTCATATTTGCCAGAGAAGTAATAGAACAGTATGGTTCCTGTTTCTCAAATGCATGCATATAATAAACTGTAAACTGTAAGATAATCACATATGAATGAAATGTACTGAGAATATTCCCACGTGTGATGATAGTTGATGTGGAAACAAACAAAAAAAACCAAAAAACAACTCTGAAATCAACAGGGAAAGCACCGTAAACTCCGTTTTGACATTGACATATGTAAAGCTCAAAAAGTGGGCTGTCCAGGTCCTGTAGGAGGTAACCACACATAGAGTTGGCAAGGAGCATAAACATCTTTGGAAGCTTCTTAGTTAATATTCACCTTCCCTACACACTAACTAAAAAGGATAATCTCCCTAGAGCCGCAGTTATTTCCTCCAGGGGACGTGGAGGGCAACAGCATCTGCTTGAGGAAGCGAGCAGTAACCATAACTCTGGGTTTTAACCATTTATAGAAGAATGCTGTTAGCTTGAATGTGTTGCTATCTGTAACCTGATATACATTCAAATCCTTCAAAGTATGTCCACCTGCCTTTCAGAAAATTCGTGGAATGAGGTGGCCAAATTGGTACTGAGTTTTCTAAACCTGTGAATATATTAGATATTAGAATCACCTAGAGAGATTGTTGAAATCTAGATTCTGGGTCAGAAGCTCCGAGAATGTGCATGTTGATGAGCAGGGACTGCCTCCTCGTCTCCCCGGGATGCGGTGGCACATGGGCCGAGGGCTACACTGCTGAACAGGGAATCGCTGTCCTAACAGTGAGGTATCATTTTCCGGTGACTCCCTTGGTTTCATTTCTCTTTAGAAAAGTAAAATAAGTAGGTACAGTTCTTGGTGTTGGTGACACACAAGTATATTTAAGTTATGTGTTTGGAACTGGCTGCCCTCTGCTGGACACTGGAAGATTTGATGTGAAATGAGACTTTCTCTCCATTTGTCCCTGACATTAAAACTGGATTCATCATTTCCCTCCCAGAAAGACAACTGTATATACATTTGACTGCTGAGTGGATAAAGGTCACAAGCACATAGACGTACCCGGGGAAGTTTTGAGATTTAAGGAAATGGATTTAGGAGGCTTGGGAGTAAATTAGGAAAGAATAATATACAGGTGTGTGTCATTCTTCTTCTCTTCCACCTAAGAATGAAGTAAGCAGGGACTGGGATGGTAATTCTTAGGCACTTCATGGCACAGAGCTGCTTCCTAGCATTTCAACTTTGCCGAGCTGTGGGAGGCTACTATTACAGTGTTTGTTTAGCTCAGGGAAGGGTGCTTCTTGAAATTTTGCTTTGTGCCAGTTCCACTCCATTATCCCTGGGTTCTGACTTCATTCCTTTGCACAGCAAGTGGCTCTGTGTTGGTATGAAAAACAGGCAGCCCACACAGCCTGACTTAGTAAAAGCTGCTGTTCAGAGAGCCCAGGAAAGAGAGGAACATTAAAAAATAATAATAAATGAGGCAGGTATTTTTTGAAAAACAGGTTTGGGTATAAACTCTAATGTATGTCATTGTAAGACGAGTGACAGGAGGAAGTATCCTTGCTTTGAGTTTGGACCAAGGAAAGCATGGTTTTATGGAAGCATGGATGTGTGAACTCTCACCTGTCAGTGAACTTGAACCCTCCCCAGCTCCCAAAAGAAAGATGGTAGTGAACATGAGGACTTTTTATTTCACGTCTCTGATGCCTCCCCTTCTGTACCCACAAACACTAGGTAAGTGAAATAAAAAATAAAGGAAGAAAAGGACCAATGTGAGTTGGAAAAGAGACAGACACAAATGCCCAGAGGGTTCTCTTACTTTACTCTAGAACCAGACACTCATACAGATTCTGGAGCTCTCGTTCATATTGAAGGAGAATCTATGAAGGCCATAGAACGAAAGGAAGAATAAATTGTTCAGAGACCACCAGATGCCCCCCTTTCTAGCCCTTTCCTTTGTACCAAGAAGCTCAGCCTTCCCGTGCCCCAGCATTGCCAAAGCTTAGCTGTCACTCATCTCCATCTTCTAGTTTGACTGTCATGTCTTTCCAGCTCCTGCAGTGACAAGTGGAACTGAACAGGGCTGGGAGGGGGATCCTGGCACAAGAAGGCCTTCCTGGGAGACCAGTGTAAGACTGGAGCCTGCTATCTTCTCCAAAGGGCAGCCCGGCTCCAGAGCAAGCATATCAGCCAAGGGATGAGTAAGTTCCTTCATCCCTGGCACCTGCTGTCTCTGTGCCAAGACCTAGTCCAGCTTCATTTCCCATGTCCAAGAACTTGGAGGAGACTTTTAGTCTTGGGGGGATTTGCTTGTTTTAATTGTATACCTCTATAGTCTCTCCCTCCCCTTTCCCCACACCCGACTCCCACCCTTGAAAGCAAGCAAACAAGGTGAGAAAGAAAGAAAGAAAGAAAGAAAGAAAGAAAGAAAGAAAAGAAAGAAATGGAGAGAGAGAGAGAGAGAGGAAGGAAGGAAGGAAGGAAGGAAGGAAGGAAGGAAGGAAGGAAGGAAGGAAGGAAGGAAGGAAGGAAAGAAGAAAATATGCCTTGGCTAGGAAAAAAAAATATGCAAAGATTGAATTTGAGTCTGATGACTTGGCTCAAATCCCATATCTTGTTTTCTTTACAACTGGCAGTAAAACAGACAACTGCTTCAAAACTATCTCAACTTTTCTCTGAACAAGTTCAATATCCTTTTTATTTCCTTTTGCTCTTCTGGGTTAACCCTTAAGTCCTGTCCAAAAGCAAGAAGCAGTGTGACTAGTGTATGTGACATGAGAGCGTGTGGAATAAATCAGGGGATGTGGTATGTTCGTCCCACTTAATACTTAGGCAATGCTGAAGGGTAGTTAAGAGTGCAGCTCCTGGAAGCAACCAACCTCCACCAATAACCCAGCTTTAGTGACGCTGGTGTGTGTGCCTCAGGACATACTTCTCCGTGCAATAGGGAAAATGAGGTAGGTGAGCTGTGTGCTGACCATTAAATGAAACAACACACACAAGTATGTGGTGAACACCCCTGACTACTAACTTTGTTCTGTATCCTCTTCGTCTTTCAAGGTGCCAGGCTTTGCCTTCTGTGAACTCAAAAGCCAATGCGACTTTCATTCCGCTGTACTTTTTGTAGATAAACTCAAAGCGCAATTGCAAAGGAGAATTGTTTTCCTATTGTTGTTTTTTTTTTTTTCCCTGTGTGGGTGTACGTGTGTGTGTGGAAGACAGACCTGCTATTGCAGGGCACTCTTGCTACAGGGTGCAGACGGTCCTAGTTTACTATTCTAGACAAGTACAGACTCGTAGGACCAGCCTTGGCGAAAGTGAAGACCAGAGGGATTATAACCATTCATTCTGAGTTCTATAGTTGGTTCATTTCAGAACCAGCAAAAGAATCCCAAGCATCTTATTCCATCTCGAAAATGGAGAAAGTACTAATTCTCCCGCCTCAGGATTAGTGAAAGAGTAAGATGCAATCATACATGAAAAGATAGCTTTGTATTTCAAAACTAAGTTTTAGAGGTACAAGATCAGTGTTTTTATAGTTATTTCCAAGACAATGTCTTGGGGAAATGATGGAGAAGGTTTATATGAAAAAGGCATTCTTTGAGGTATGGAGAAACGTGTATGTGAGAAAAAAAAAAGTAGGAAGCAGATTCCTCTATGATCACATCTGGCAGTCTTTTCTCTCTCCTCTCCTCTTCTCTCTCTCTCTCTCTCTCTCTCTCTCTCTCTCTCTCTCTCTCTCTCTTTTTGGCAGGGAGAGACAAGAGGCTTAGTTTTTGCAAAATTGTGAAAATGCCACCTACAGAGCAGAGGGGATTTTAGAAAGAGAACAAAGATCCCTAACTGGGATGGAAGCCGCAGACTCTTCTGATTTTAATTACCACCCCGTATAACACGGCACCCTCTCACCACTTGGCCTTAAGTATTCTTTTGTGTGATGTATACGCAAAACCACACAATGTTGGGTGCTACTATTTCTTTATTTGTGAATAGGGATAATAGCACAGATCCTCCTAGCTGATTGCATTGGAGCAAGGACCAGGAAATTACAAACACAAAGGGATACATATTTTTTTGAGCTAAATTCATTATTTTAAAACTGTGTTAATACCACAGGGAAGAAACTTCGGAGAGGGTGTGATCAATCCCTCCAGGCAAGCTTTAGAAGGACTCTTGAGAAAAGAAAAAGTTTTGAGCCTGGGCCTTGACAAAAAGGGAAGATTTAAAGAATGTCCTGACACTGTAAACTGATGAAGGAATCATGGCCGATGACAAAGGAGGCTGTGATGATCGGGCACACTGTACATATTCTGTGCATCACGTAACTCCAGAAACTGCTTTGACCCAAAAGTAGTTGGAGCCCAGCAGCTGGTCTTTTATTGGCAGAGGGGCCCAAGAAGACAGCATGGGGAGAGGCTTTTGTTACAAAGTTCCTGGTGGAATGCAATTACTTGGAATGGAATCTGGCCAGGGCAGTTGCTGTTAATATCACTTACCCTTGCAGAAAGTTTCCAGGGAGCCTTCATGGCTCTGAGTGGTCAGGACCTCTCTTTTACATCTCAGTGAAGAGCCTGCAAAAGGACACAGCCGGAAATCACCAGCCAAGAGAAATCACTGTTGGTACCTAGATCTGCAAATTCAACATCTGAGCCCACAGGTGAGGAGCAGGCTGTCAGGCAGTTTTAGTGCTAAGCCAGTGAAACAGTTTATTATAACATGTCTTAAGTGTCATTTCAACAGAAGTTTATATTTTCAAGAGGGGCACCTTCTCATTCAGTGTTGCTCTTTGGTCTCTCTCTCGACACACAAAAAAAGGTTTTTTGTTTGCTTGTTTGTTTTTGTGTTAATCCAGCCCTACATTCTTCTTATCGATAGAAGTCCTCTCTCCCTCGCCTCCCTTTCTTCCTTCCTCCAAAGCGGATGGTCATGTTAGCAGAACACCTTTGATAGTGTCACTGACCTATACTACAGTACAAGCTAAGCGGCTACGGGAGTAATCTCAAGAGAAAGATGGGAAAGAAAGGGAAACCTAGTTGGGTTCCCTTGAGTTAATCTCATTGTGCTAACGTTCCAAGGGAAGAAGGATGGTAAACATATGTGCCTTTCTCCCATGGCTTTATTGATATTCCGTTCAGGACTTTGAAAATTAAAATACAGTTTCTCAGCTCCATTTATAGCATGATGGTAAGTGAGTGGGACAGGATGTTGAAAAGAGCCAAGCAATTATGCATTTGTCATGGGTAATGGGGAAGGAGGAGTTGTCTTCTTTATTTAAAGGGCTTCCTCTTCCATCAAATGGGCTGTAGTCCCACAGGACTTTGCCTGCTTTAAATGTGTAGTTTCAGTGTTGTTCTGAATACCCAAACGTAGACATATAAATCAGTGCTCTGATGGCATGAGTTCACTGTTGGAAACTCTGAACGACAAGCCTGTCAATAGGCTGAGTGGCCTTGGGCAACTTGTCTTATCTTCCTGGCATGTGGGAATAAAATAGCATCATAAGATTCTTTTTTTTTTTTTTTTTTTAATAAGTTAAATGGATAGTAACCTTAAGATCTCATATAAATGCCATGGGGTCCTTTCTACTTAACATATTCCAGTTCCTTTGATGTCTACTACAATCTGCTGTCTTTACCTGACCTTTACTTTGTAAGACTAAGTAGTAATTTGTAGCTTCTGGCTTCTGCATGGGGTTCCTGAAGGTAATAGATTCCAAGCCTTACCTATTCCAGGAGTAAGTTAATCCTTTAAAACCTCCACAGTTAGTGCCTTGTCATCCTTATCAGGCTTTCTGATACTTGTTAGATAATATCCTTTAATCTAACCAATTGATTTGTTATCTCTGAACACCATTGTAGTCTAATTTGCAGCAGTGATGTCCATTAGCAAGTGATTACAGTAAATAAACTTAAATTGAGATAAAATACCTTTTCAAGTCCTTTGGATGGCCTGGGGAGTGATAAATCTGTGGTGCTCAAGAAGGCTTAAAAGGTTATGACAGTTGGATCCTGAGGTTGATACAAATGGTTTTGAAATTCAATTTCTTATATTTATAGTTTGCACATAATCTTAGGGCATCAGCGAGAGGTCATTCTGAAAACACTGAATAGCTGGAGCTAGTTTGCAAAGTGAAAATATAAATGAATCCTCTTTTCTTAGTGCATTCATATCCCACAGAATGGGTTATCTATCTTCAAAACAGTGATGTTTTTCCCCAGAACTTTAATTCTGAGTACACCTCTGTACCGGGATCTGCTGTAATATGCTATGTTCATGAAGACATCTGTGTATTTCAGTATTGTTTGTGGGTGTACCATGCTGGGAGATATCATTACTCTGTTCAAGTGGAGTTTCTACATAACTGTAGCTTATCTTTACAAGACAGTACTGCCTTCTTTCCCTTTAGTTTACCTAAAAATATTTCAAAATTATATGCTCACCTTCCTTATTAAACAAAGTATTCTAGATTTGTTGTTTCCTTCATTGTATGAACTTTAAATATTTTCTTATCTTTGTAATAGTAGTATATGAATTTTCTCTTTTGATTCAATTTTTTTCTTTACCTTTGTTGTTGCGGTTAACTTACTTGTTTCTGTTTACCGTATGAAAAAAATTGTCCTTGGATAAATAATGTCCTGTAAAGGCTTCCATTTTGCTACTTTTAATAAGGAATTTTCTGACCCTAAATGGGAAAGAAATGAAAATTTTGTAATGGCTTAAATTGAAACAATTGTATTTTGATTAGCTTATTATAGAAGTCAAGGACTTCTGTGGCCCTTTTAACTAATACTGATGAATGGATAAAGAAGATGTGTTATACACACACATACACATACATACAATGGGATATTACTCAGCCGTCAAAAGAATGAAATCTTGCAATTTGCAAGGACATAGATGAAGCTAGTGTGTATTATCCTAAACTAAATAAATCAGAGAAAGACAAATATATGATTTCACTCATATGTAGAATTTAAGAAACAAAACAAAGGAACATTAGGGGGAAAAAAAGAGGGAGGCAAGCCATAAGAGACTATTTTTTTATTATTTAAATCTTTTAATGTTTATTTATTTTTGAGAGAGACGGACAGAGAACAAGCAGGGGAGGGGCAGAGAGAAAGGAAGACACGGGATCCAAAGCAGGCTCCAGGCTCCGAGCTGTCAGCACAGAACCCGATGTGGGGCTCGAATTCACAAACCATGAGATTGTAATCTAAGCTGAAGTCAGATGGTTAACCGACTGAGCCACCTAGGCACCCCTAAGAGACTCTTAACGATAGAGAATAAAATGAGGGTTGACAGAAGGTGGTGGGTAGGGGATGGGCTAAGTGTGTGATGGTTCTCAGGAGGGCACGTGTTGTGATGACCACTGGGTGTTATATGTGAATGACTCACTAACTTGTACTCTTGAAACTATTATTACACTATATGTTAGCTAGCTAAAATTTAAATAAAAACTTGAAATACAAAAGCAAGCAAACAAACAAACAACTAGTGCCTTGCATTCTAGCCTGTAGCAGCTCTCTAGCAACAAGTTGCATGCTTTTTTTTTAATTTTTTATGTTTATTTATTTCTGAGAGAGAGTGGGAGGGGGAGAGAGAGAGAGAGAGGGAGAGAGAGGACAAGCAGGGGAGGGGCAGAGAGAGAGAGAGGGAGACACGGAATCTGAAGCAGGCTCCAGGCTCTGAGCTGTTAGCACAGAGACTGATTCACGGCTCACTCACAGACCGTGTGATCATGACCTGAGCCGAAGTCAGATGCTCAACCGACTGAGCCACCCAGGCACCCCAAGTTGCATGCTTTCTAAATGACATAAATTTCCCTTGCCTGACTTTTCATTTCTATCCTATAACCCTTTCAGATGGTGGTATTTGCTTATCACTAATGCATCAGGGGTGAAATTCTAGCTTGATTCACCCAAACTTCAAGGATGCAGCTTTGCAAGAGTGATATCTATGTTTGAAGGTCCATATAGGCTCTTCAGAGTAGAGTCACCACATGTACTTGAAGCAAAGAAGAAATGGGTACCTTCTGAGTGTGTGTGTGGCAGGCGGGGGTGGGGGGCAGGGGGTGACAGGAACCATCTCCTTGCATGTACTTCCATCCTCCCTTTTGCCTCCAAAATGAAAGTGGCAGGGCTTCACCGAGATGGGTCTGACTTCTATTAGTATGGCATTCTTAGGCTGGGTAAGAACCTTCTGTTGAAGAAAGAACATGGCTCCAAATCACAACCCATTCCTCTACTGCTGACACTGGGCTAGATGACTTGATGTGGCTCCCACTCTGGGGTGGGGATGTTCGTGATGGGCTTGGAAGGGCAATAGAAAATATATCTGAAGAAGGGAGACATTCTGCCATGGGTTTTCAAATTGTTTTCAGGCCACTCAGCTCTATTTGTCAAGGTTTTATTGGCCTCTGCCAAGCTCCCAGCCTAGACAAGCATGACCAGCATAGACAAGGTCATGCTCTTTAATTGATTCAGCCATCACTTATTGAGCATCTATATGTGAGGCAATAATCTAGGTATGGGATAAGATGGTCAGGATACTTCTTCTCCATAGTTTTAATTCTAGTAAAAAAAAAATGCAGATTATAGAATAAATAGTTTCTAAGGGTTTTGCCACATATAGGTCAGGGTTCCTTAAATAAAAGCCCATGGAGAGTACTTGAGCCAGATTTAAGGTAGGCAGAAGGTCAGGAAAGGTCTTCCAAGGATAGAGGTGTCAGATTAAGAAATTAAAGAATTCAAGGAGATAAGAAAGCATGTCTAGCTAAAAGTATGTATGTTAAACACCATTAGGAAGGATCACTCACAGACTCAAAGACAGTTTGTAAGAAGAATTTTGAGTTTGGGGAGGGGGATAGTTATTCAAGGCTAAAGAGAGAGGTGGGAGTAAGATCATGAAAGGTTTTGTGTGCCATATAAAGGAGTTTAAACATCATACTGAAAGGGATGGAAATACACTGGAAATTTTAGGTGGAAAATGGACATGAACAGACATTTATTTTGGAAAATCAGAGAGTGCAGGGGTGAAGGCAGGACAGGATAAGATTTAGGAGCCCAAGGCAGCAATATTTGAAAAAGATGATGCATTTCTAATCCCCAGGCAACTCACCCTGAAAGAAATTAGCTAATGTAACCTACTACCTAGTGGAAACACCCGTCTACAATATGCACTGTGTATGAGACAGGAAGAAATACGTGTAAGGACTAAAACCAGAGACTTGATCAAAGAGTGAAAGTCCAAACATACTGAGATATGAAAACTTGAGATTTGAGAAAACCAGGAAGAAAATACCATTATATTCAGTAAAGTCCTGATTTAAAAAGCCAAGAGACAGGTGGAATTTGCCTGAAGAATTTCAAGAATTCCCACGTTCGTACATTGTCTTTCAGAGATTCTAAGATTTTTTTTTCCATTTAAAAACTTTTTAAATACCTAAGGTTTTACTCAGAGACTTCTGGGAAAAGATTTTGCTTTGGTGATTTAAATACACAGTCTTCTGAATTTGAGAATAGTATTACCTGACCTTAGATTTCCATGGGATTTCAGGGCTATCTATAGATGTTTTGCTTTCCTAAAATAGAATTATTTTAGGATTTTAGAGTGTGTCTGTAGCTAGCATACCTTCCTTTGGCATCCTAGAAACATGCAGGCTGTATCCATGATGTCACTGACATCTAAGTAAGCATTGCTTCCAGATGTCCAGATTCCAAATCATCATCCTCCATTGTCTCTTCTGAAAAACAGCATTTCACTATACATTTTCCCCAAAAGCATGAGATTAATTATTTCCATACACATGGTTGGTAGTTATGTTTCCAAACTACTGCTGATCTGGCGTCTAGTGGAATTAGTCTCTGGGCAGTGTCCTCTTTTTTGAATAAGAGATTTTCTTTGATGAAGCAAATATGACAAATACTTTCTCACTCTTTCCCATCAGTTTGTTTGACTGACCTGTGCCTTGCCCAACAGACTTCCTTTTTCTAAAGAAACCCCAGGTTTCTAAATACCCTCCTTTTTTCACAGTCGCCACAAATTGGTCCTATATTCTCCTCAAATTTAACCTGTACGATAGGCCAATTGTGAAATGGTTGCATGTCAGTTTCACTCACACGAATCATCTATACAGTAGATATTTGGAGATTTTGATATGAAAAATGTCCTTGTAGAAATCAGCTGTAATAGGGAACTTTCTGTAGCCATTCTCTGTTACAAACCCAGATTGGGAGCCAGGGAGAGGATGTGAGGCCATCCATCTCATTGCATCCCTTGGCTGTTACAATTCCATAGATACTGCATTCAGGACTTCTTTTATCAGTTGTTCATAACTTTCAGAGAATGTTCTTCCCTCCCGTCCTTATTCGCATCAATCAATAAACAATATACTAGCTGGAGATAAGCCAAGATGTGTCATTGAGATAAGGAAGGCTAAAGAGCTGATAGATGTTAGAGAAGAGATACTGAGTGTTACCAGTACCCACTACAGCTTGGATTCTCACAACTGCAGCCATGCTACCAAGAAGACAGAATCTAACCATGCAAACATACAGAGTATTATGACAGTGAAAACCACTGTTAGGCATCAGGCTTGTGTGTGTGTGTGTGTTTCTGTGTGTGCATGTGTAGGTGAAGGAGCATATAGCGTCCTGTAAAACATGCACTGGTAAGTTAGGTGCCCCAATTTTGCATATTTCCCCACTGTTCAATATTCTCTAAGTAAGCATGTTCTCCTCTTCTAACATAATATATACTTCTTTGTAAAGGCATGGGTATATCCTGGAATGATGTGTCATTAAATCTGTTTCATCAAGGGGCGCCTGGGTGGCTCAGTCGGTTAAGTGTCTGACCTTGGCTCAGGGCATGATCTCACGGTCCGTGAGTTCGAGCCCCACTTTGGGCTCTGTGCTGACAGCTGAGAGCCTGGAGCCTGTTTCAGATTCTGTGTCTCCCTCTCTCTCTGACCCTCCCCCATTCATGTTTTCTCTCTCTGTCTCAAAAATAAATAAACGTTAAAAAAAATTAAATCTGTTTCATCAAGAATACTATCCCTCATTGTCAAAACCGTGATTTTTATCTACGGGCACATTGCTTAAGCCTCTCCTTTTAAATCTTGCAATCTGGGTGATTTTGCTTTGGTGAACAAAGGTCTGGGCCCAAGATCTGTGCTCTAGGTTGGCTTCAACTTATGTTGCAGATGGTAAGGCCCTTGCACATGATCAGGTGAAAAGAGAAGTGGCCCAGTCCTCCTTATCAGAAGGGACAAAATTATCCACAAAAAAAGGATGATTCTTTCCTTCCTATGTCATCGGCATTTATTTCATTATTTTTTTTATTTAAAAAAATTTTTTTTAACGTTTATTCATTTTTGAGAGACAGAGAGAGACAGAGCATGAGTGGGGAAGGGGCAGAGAGAGAGGGAGACACAGAATCCGAAGCAGGCTCCAGGCTCCGAGCTGTCAGCACAGAGCCCGACATGGGGCTCAAACTCATGGACCGTGAGATCATGACCTGAGCCGAAGTCAGACCTCATCTGACTGAGCCACCCAGGTGTCCCCTGTGTCATCAGCATTTAAAGCAGCATTTTCCTGCAGGACTTTTTTTTTTTTTTAATTGTATAACGTCAAGTTTTGCTGAGTATCTACGCCATTGCACATGCTTTGCTTTGCCTCCTCTACAGGCAAGGCCTCCCTGAAGCCAGGCTTACATTACCTGCCTCATGATACTTTCTGCCACTAGCCAATCTTCCCACATTTCTTCTAACCCTTGGATTCTATAGTATCTGCACCCCATTTGAGATTTTGTCTTTACTCTCAGGTTGCTACTTTCTATTTTAGAAAATATGATACGCACTCAGTAAAGGAACTGCAGGCAGAAGGTATTCTGAGGCAGTGACTTAGACGTATCTATCCCTCATGTGCCTGACTGAGTGAGTTGACCTTTGAAGGTGCTCAGTACATGCTTCTAACTTCACAGTGAGGCCGTATAGCATAAAGGATGGAAACATATTCTGGAGCTAGATGTTTACATTAAATCTGGGCTTGGCCACTTACCATGTGTGATTTGGGGCTGGTCATTTAACCTGTCTGTGCTTCGGTATATTAATCTGTAAAATGATAAGGCTAATAGGAGCTGCCTCGTAGCATTTTAGACGTACATGAGTTAAGATCTAGAAAGCCCTTAGAACAAGTCCTAGCACATACGAAAGGCTAGTACATATTGCTATTAATATGATGTCTTGTGAATTAGTAAGATATCAAAATTACAGTCTAATTATGGTTAATACATAACATGTATACAGGGATTCAGTTTAATGCCCCAAACAATTCTGTTTAGGGACATTCTTCCTTGTCCTTCTTGTCCCCCCTTCCCTCCCTATTCTGTTTCCCTCCTCATTTTCCTCTTTCCCTTTCTTCCTTTGTCCCAACTGTCTTCTTTAGAATTACAAACAGTGGCACATATATTAGGCAGTGTAATAATATGTGAATATTAAGTGCTCATTTAAACACTTTATGAGTTATGAGTACATTATTCTAAAATACAAAATAAAATTCTGTTCCTGTGCATTCCATCACCATATTAACAACTTACTGTTCAGAAGACACTAGAAGAGGATGAAAGATGCTGTGTGTGCCATGGATACCCCAGTCTGTAAAGGAGACACACGAGTGAAGCAGCAACAACACTGAGTCATTGGTTTGGGAATAGTATTACATCCAGTGTGGTTTTGAAGGACAGAGGAAAGTCACCCAGCCGAGTCTACTGGGAGTATAGGAGACTCTCTTTCTTCTCAAAGTTGACCTATAACCTGTTTATATTTTGGCCTCTCAGTTTGTGGTGTTAGTGGTTTGTTGATGAATGAGAACATGTAGACACAGTAACCTCTCATGGGTAGCTTTGTTTACAGTCCTAGAAGTGTTCTGGAAAACAGAGATGCCAACCTTCAGGAAGTCTTGCATTCGTATGGTGGCTTTATTTAAGTATTATTTAGGGGAGCACTTTTTTGTTTTCAAAATGATTCATGGACATGAGCAATTACTTTCTCTGGCATGTGAGTCCTCTCTGCATCTCTTCACTCATAGAGCGTCATTTCTTGGTTGGGAGATTGGAGCTGTAGCTCAGAGCTGAAGTGTTGGGAGACAGTACTCACTGTAGGTCAGTTACAAATGAGATAACACATCCAGTGCAACAGCGCATCATCATCAGAAGCTAGGTCTGTGTTAAGATGCAGCACGATAGGGTTGGCAGCCGACTCTGATTGTGTGTAAAAGGGCCTGCTTGATCCCTTTAGCCAATTCTGCATTTGAGGAAGTGCATGTAATGGTTCTGCCCTCGGTCCTATAGATCTTTGCCCGAATCTAGGAATTGCAGGCTTCCGTGCAGGAAATGGAAAAATAAGGTAACTGAAGGCATTTCTCCCTTTAGGACCCTTAAGAAATGGTACCTCATATTTCAAAGAAAGGTCAAATAAACTTTTTGTGTCTTATAGCTTTACTTCTTGGCTAATCTGCCTACTGTTCTTAAAAAAAAAAAGCGTGTGTGTGCGTGTGTGTGTGCGTGCGCGCATGTTTTGGAAGCTTGTGCGATTAGTTTTATTTTGTACAACCCTACACCACTCTGGGGAAGTACCGTTTCCCTAGGTGTCCAGACTGCTCATTCAGAGCCCCA
Source organism: Felis catus (assembly GCF_018350175.1). Lineage (NCBI taxonomy): Eukaryota > Metazoa > Chordata > Mammalia > Carnivora > Felidae > Felis > Felis catus. Next base: position 64,730,080 of record NC_058378.1, on the reverse strand, counting down.
GCCCGCCAAAGCCATCATCTGAGTATGGTTGATTGCATGGACTTGAAGGTGGTAAAAGCAAACTGGCCATCTGTCTGGGGCCCGTGTAGACACATAGGAGAGATGATACTGGATAATATTCAGATTGATGTTTTACCCCACGGGTGGTTGGAGGGGGGTTTGTTTTGCATGTTTTTCAACAGACCTGGTTTAAAAATTCATGGATGCACCTGGTTGTTTGTTCCTGTTCTCTGTTTTTCACATATTGTGGTACAGCCAAAAACCTCCTCAGCAAGAGACTAAATTGGAAAAGGGTTGTATTCAGAGCTTAGAAGAAAATCTGTGCAGTTCTCATGAAAATCACCTAAGCATAGTGCTGTAAACTGAAAAGATGGGGTATTTTTCAGGTCAAGATTCCCAAGAATTAGCAGCACCACGCAGTTTACTTTTCAGTCTTAGAGTAAAACATCCTTTAGCGAAATGCTATATTTGAAAAATGGAAATTTGGGTTGGATCCTATTGCCTTTGAATTCCAAAATGCTCAGAGGTATTTGATGCACTAGATGAGGACAAAAAGAGCCAGAACAAAATGGCACTGTTTTTTTTCCAGTAGGTAATCTTACTGAATCTCTTAGAGTGAAGGTGATAGATCAGTGAGCAAAGTGGTTATCGGATCAAAAAAAAAAAAGAAAAGAAAAGAAAAGAAAAGAAAAAAGAAAAAGAAAGGTGCTATCTCTTATATGTAAGATTTATTCTCGGTTCAAAGTAAAAATTTCGGTTCAACTGTGGATGAGCCAAATTAAATTTGGTTGGGATCCAGGGAACTCAGTTTCACATCAATTAATCAGTAAAAAGTTTCTATTCCCCATGCTTCTTTGCCTCTGTCTCCCGCTCCCTCCTTTACACCAGGAAAAGTGAAGAAAAATATTTAGCCTCAAGGCTGAGCTTTAATAAACAGAGTGACCTTTACATTTTAGCTCAAAGAAATAAATATAATCTTATAGGTATCATTGACAACTGAGCCTGGGTGGGATGGGACTTAAGGGGAGAAGGCAGCACTAGAATTTACCTTCAGGGAGAAAACAAATTTGATAAGGGGACTGGTGAGAAATGCCGTATGTCAAGAAGATATACATCTTCTGAAAAATCTGTGATCCTAGATATAGAAGCTTGCTGAACTTTCCACAATTTAAAGCTCCCATTTAGCACAAACTTCTTTTGGCTGTTTTTGGTACCATAGGTTTACCTTGATTTCAGAAAAATCTGAACTGCCAACATTTTAATTAATCAATAGACACAAACAGCACTGACTTGTTTTAAATAACAGGCGATCCTTATACGTTCTACTAAATAAGAACAAAATTTAAGACTCAAATGCCAGGATCTAGTGCCAAGAAAAGATCAGTTAAAGATAAAGAATGGTATTTCTGGAAAAGGCAGTGCCATATAAAGGTATATAGGTTTTGATTGACTAAAATTTGATTTGCCCATAATCTCACTAGAATGTTCCTTTTGCCCCAGAATGATTATGTTATGTTTGAATCAAAAGAGACACTAGAAACTGTATTTCTTTTCCAGTCCAGACTTTTAAGAGGTGAAATTATGGCTCAGAGAGGTTAAGTATCTTTCCCAATGTGCCAGAACTGGACAGTGGCAGAAATGGAGCCCAGTTTCCTATCCAGCTAGATGCTGCCTTTCCCCATGACCTCTCCCGCAGCTCCCCTACCTTTACAGAACATTCTGATCGGGAACAGCGGACCTCTTTCCTAGTCCTATAGTTGTAGCATTCTTTTTAACTCCCTCATATTGGATAACCTGAGTACTTGTAGCAAACATCTCGCTCCCTACAAATGCCAAAGATAATGTAAAAGTTCATTATTCTAAGGACTCAGAATAGATGTAGATTTGATCATCTCTTCAAACAAAAAGGATCATCAAAGCCAGGCCTTCTTTCCACGTCTGTAGGCAGCAACAATATTACCGGATCTGTTCCTCAGTGTTCCCATTCTGATCGTTTTGTTTCTTGTCCTCACAGATAAATTTGAAAGTCCTAAGATTGATCTAAAGCCACAGAAACTGGAAGGAGTTGTAAGAGGGAACTAACACCTGCCATGTATCATCTCAGACCAGTAATGTAGACAGTGGATCAGTACTTCCCAAAGTGCATTCGCAGAGTTCTGCTTCTCCAGAACCACCATGAACAAAAACGGTTTCTGTCTTCTAATACATTTGACAGATGTTACGAATCTCCTTCATTTTGATTCAGAACGTGCTCTCTAGAGACTTTATTTAGTAAACCAAAGAAAGGAAATGTAAACATTTTTTTTCTTTACACTAATATTTCTCAGATTTACATAACAATTGCATTTTTATAGTATTATAACAATTTTGCTAAGAAAATGCTGTGCTCCTTGCTTTGGCTCCCTTTAATAATCATCATGAACACCTACTCTGTGTACTGGGCATTTTTAGCCCCATCTCGTAGCCATGGACATAAAGGATCAGACAGAAGAGATGGTTTCCCACCTCTGCTAAGAAGCAGCCCACCTGGGACTCAAAGCTAAGTCTGTATTTTTGGTTCCTACATAGGAGTCTCAATTTAAATACCTGTTCGCTTGAACCATTAATTATTGATGAGTTAAGTGGCTAGGGACTTTTTGAGCACATACACTTTATTTTAAGGAAAAAAAATTTAAAAAGAGCATATGAGTTGGGGGAAGTGAGGAATAGCTTCAGTATCTAATGTGCTCCCTGGCCTCACAATCTGTTGTTTGTTGTCCCATTTTGAACAGCAACAGTGATGCTATACTTCTCTTTCATTTTAGCTCTGAGTTTATGCTGTTTTATTTTTCTTTTATTAATGGCAAGGGCCAACAGAGGCCAGTTTTCAGTGTCGAGAAGTCAACAAAGGGTGAGGTGGAGTGTGGTAAACTGGAAACCATATGACCTCTCTCTGTAGGAGATGACAGCTCTAAAGCTCTTGTTGGTTATGGCCACTTGGGAATAGGGTCTCTGTAAGTCTGGAAGTTATTAGAAAATAGGCTGATAAACATTATGCTTTAGGCTAACATTATCTAAATCAAATGGAAGTTGGGTGCTGGTCAGAGTCAGCTTGGGACCATGGAGTTTTAACCTCTGCATTGCACTGTGCTACTTGCCAAGGGGGAAAAAAAATCTCGCTGAAATGATTCTTTTTATCCTGATGGTTTCCTTTGTGGCAGTTCCACATTCTGTGGCTTGAGGAATGTGTTGAACATTGAAAAGGCACATGTGCTCACTTACATCGGCAAGTGTTAAATTGGGGAGACATATGTTTATTCTCCCCTCCTGTTGGATCCTTGAAGAGTGTTGGTTGTCAGATATAGCTATAATTTCCTAAGTGGTGTGCTTCTAAAAAGTCTTTTTTTCATAATCTGCAGTACTTAAAAATATGTCTGGAAATAACTATAAAGTATGATTGGAATCTCAGTGGATTAGAATCCTTGTAGTAATGCTTAAATGCCCAGTTTTAGGACTACTTTTAGTTGGTCTAAGATTGTCTGGGTATGTTCCTGACAAACTTTTCTTAGATGAACCGTTGCAATAACCTCTCAAGTGAGTTCCTTGACTCCACATTTTCGTCGCTCTTTTTTTAAAATTATATAATGTTTATTTATTTTTGAAAGAGAGAGAGAGAGAGAGTGTGTGAGTGGGGAAGGGGCAGGCAGAGAGACACACCCACATAGAACTCAAAGTGGGCTCCAGGCCTCACATTGCCAGCCCAGAGCCCTATGTGGGGCTCAAACTCATGAACCATGAAATCATGACCTAAGCCGATGTCGGACATGTAACCAACTGAGCCAGCCAGGTGCCCCAATGTTTTCTTTTCTCTAAGCCAACCTCTTTATTACCTCCAGGGTAAAGATTCTAAGTGAGCTATAGTCTTTCTGTTGTCCTGTATTGAATCTGTATGGATGACTCAGAATAAAGAGATTCTCTTGCCATTTAAGTCATAATCCCTTTCCATGGCTAATGAAGCTATGGAACTTGGCTGTAGACTGCTTGACCTAGCTTCTGCCATCGTGAGGGACTGGCTATTTCCTGAACATGTCATGTGTGTTCGCATTTCTCTGTCCTTGCATGCTGAGTCCTCTGCCATGAAATCCTTTCCGCCCCTTCTATCAAATACCTACTCAGCCTTCAGAACCCCTTTTAGTGTCACATGTTCTGTGTCTCGTTCCCTCATTCCAAGAACAGGAGCACAGCTGCTTTCCTGTTCCCTCACGTTACTTTGTACATCCCAGGACCTATACACCTGTGTGTTTTCCCACTGAATTTTGTCTGTTGTTTCTGGATCAGAGCTGGGTTGTAGAAAATTTCAGTCTAGTAAGGCATTCAGTGTCTCATTCATCACTTCCTCCCCAGTCTTAAGCCTAGTAGCTAGCACTTGGTACCTAAAACTACCTAAATAAATTAGAGAGAAGAAAAAGAAAGAAGGAGAAATAAATGGCTGGATGGTGAGCATCTGGCCACCCCACAAGGAGTGACAATTTTCTCTCTCTCTCTCTCTCAAAAAAAAAAAAACCCTCTATATTCCAAAAGTCATATTTTTTCTATTCTTGAAATGCCTAAAAAAGGATTCTAAGCATTTTAATTATTGAGAGTATTTTTTACATTTTTATTGAAATATCTTATAAATAAGATTATAATGTTCCATTTAGTGCCTCACTTATCATTTGAATGTAAATTGTACCAAAGAGGAAAAAATGCCGAATTTACATTTTCTCATACGTTTGAGACAAAGTTGGTTAATACTCAATCCCAGCTCATGCTCACTGGATAGAAAGTCTGCTTATTATGTGGTCTCCTGTTTAGAATACAGTCCTGGGAATTGGGTCCTTAGCTATGAGCCATAGAAATGTCAAAAAATGCTCTGGCATTATCTTGGTGAAATCCTCATACCCTCCCTGCCTAATTTCACCCCCTTGAGGTTTGCTTCACTTTCTAGTTGGAATATCTTAATTTGCATTTGTAAAGTGCTATATCATGCTTAAATGGAAACATCGTGTATGTATAAAATCTTCTTAAATAGTAGTTTAACAAATTTGAATCTCTTTGTGAGTGAACTATTTTTTAACATCTTATGATTTACGATAAATGGGTGACAAGAAAGGCTTGCCTGTGAATTGATGGCATTGTAAAAAATGGAGAAATAATGTTTTTCTGCAGCTTCTTTATTCAGGGAACACAATTCCTGAAATATTGTGCAGTGTAGAGTTTCTAATCTCTTTGGAACTTGTCTTCAAACTTGAAATACTCACCTGGGATCACCCTTGTGTATGTGTATAGTATGTGCAGAATGATAGTACAGAGTGTTTTCCAGAAACTTAGATAAGGATAGGAAATATGTATAAGCACATTAGGCACTGTTACAAATAGATAATAAGGTAGGAATGGCAATTTATACAAATCAACAAGAAAAAGAGGCACGATCATGATTTAAAATGGAGAAAAAGGGCGCTTGGGTGGCTCAGGTGGTTAAGCGTCCGACTCTTTCCATGGTCTTGCAGTTTGATGAGTTAGAGCCCCGCATCAGGCTCTGTGCTGACCCTGTAGAACCTGCTTGGGATTCCCTCTCGCTCTCTCTCTTTCTGCCCCTCCCCTGCTCGTGCTGTCTCTGTCTCTTTCAAAAATAAATAAACTTTAAAAGTATTTTTAAATAATAAAATGGAAGAACAAATCCTAAGCTGGATTTCATTATTATTAAAAACTGCTTTGGGGAACATAGGTGGCTCAGTCGTTAAGTGTCTCTTTTTTTTCCTTGTTGTTTCAAATTTTTATTTAAATTTCAGTTAACATACAGTGAAATATTGGTTTCAGGAGTAGAATTCAGTGATTCATCACTTACATACAACACCCAGTGCTCATCATAAGTGACCTCCTAATACCCATCATCCATCTAGCCCATCCCCCACCCCCTCCCTCCATCAACCTTAAGTTTGTTCACTGTCATTAAGAGTCTTTTATGATTGTGTTTTGGTGTCGTATCTAAAAATTCATTGCCAAATCCAAGGTCACCAAGATTTTCTTCTATGTTATCTCCCAGAAGTTTTATAGTTGCATGTTTTACATTTAGATCTGTGATCCGTTTGAGTTATTCTTGTGAAAGTGTAAAGCCAGAGTCTGATTTCATTTGTTTGCATGTGGATGTCCAGTTGTTTTAGCTATCTTTTCTCCATTAAATTGTTTTGCTTTAAAATACTAATACTAATAAATAATAAATAATAAAGTGGAGAAAAAATATGAACCAGCAGTCTACCAAATGAGGATATTCAAATGTCTAAACACAAATGACAAAAGGAAGAGAGGGAGGAAGGAAAATTGACTATCATTAGTAATGTGTCTTGATGCAAAACATGCCTTTTCACCCAGTTAGCTTAGAAAACATTATAAAAAGAGAGAGAAAAATCTCACGTTGGTAACAGGTACTTCCCAAGACATGGCAAGGAACTATGAATTAGGACTTTCTTTTTCTGAAAGACATTTGGTCATATGAATCAAAAGAAGTTACAGAATTCATATCTTTGCTCCATAAATTCTACATTGAGGAAACGACTTGAGGAAATAATAATTGATGTACAGAAATATTAATATACTTTGGTTCATAAGATTATGAACCAGTGAAGTTTGGGTACCTTCTAATAAGGGATACATTACGTAATGGCTTATCCATACAATCAAATTCTGTGTAGCCAATAAAAAATGATAACACGGGAGAATATTTAATAGCCTAGAAAATGTTTGCAGTGTAGTTTTAAAGTGAGGAAAGCAGGTTAAAAAAGTATCACGCATACTCTCTTGCTTTATAAATCTCTTTTCTCTCTCTCTTTTTCTGGCTCGCCCCCTGTCCTTTCTTCTCCTCCCCCATTTGTATCTTTGTGTGTATCTATGTTTGCATAGAAACAAAGATTGGGAAAGCAGATATCAAAACATTAGTGATAATTATCTCTGCCTCATGATGATTGAGTGATTTTTCTTTTCTTTCTCCTAAGTATGTTTTAGGGGCATTTTTCAAAATTTACTGTAATGCATGCATGTTAATTCTTGCTCATATTTGAAAAAAAAATTACTAAGTTTTAAAAAAAGATGAATAATAATAAAAAAAACCCAACATGTTCATACCATTGGCACATGCATATTTAGCACACACTAGACACCTGCCAAGTGGGTTAAAAACCTGTACTCCTATCATCTTTGTCTTTATCCTTTTCTTCTGAGTTGAAGGAATTAGGTCCAGGACCGGCTGTTTGTGAATTGAAGAGAGACCAGGTTTGAGGGGCTCCCCAGTAGCAAGACTGAGCTGCAACCTGATAGTTAAAAGTGTGGCGTTTAGAGGAAAAGAACATGATTGGTGGGGATACTAACGAAGAACCTGTTAGTCTTGTCAGCTATTCCACAGAGGCTGAAGCAAGTAGAGAGTATCTAAGAACTGGGAGGTAGTCACTCACTATTTCACAGGTGAGGCTTCGCTTAGTGATCAATATATTTGGGTAAGGTTTCCAGAAAAACATAAATTTTCTTTAAGACAGGTTTAACTTGGGAAATTCGTTCCTAATTTAATAAATATATGTCATTGGGAGAATTATTTAGACTGAAGGTGGAAGAGAGGTTTCTATTATATTAGCAAGAGCCTGTCTGACAGTGGAAGGCTGGGGATGGGTTAAGAAAAATGGTCTGACTTCAGAAAACTATTTCATGTTCAGCAGAGAGCTCGGCACACTTCAGTAGTTCTAGAAAGCATTATTATATCATAGTAAAATGAATTAATTGAGATATATTTTCATGACCCCGAGTTTCAGAGAAAGGTAAGTAAAGGATATGTGGTGTAATTCTGTTAAGGAATGTGTGGGTCTACCCATGTGTTTGAAGACTTTTTTTTCTCTCATTAAATGTAGTAACTGTTTTTTTTTTCTTTTGTTTGTTTTTAATTTGCTTGGTTACCTACTTTTGGAATAATGTTTTGAGGGTTTTAGATAAATCTTTGTCCCACTAGGTTGAATTGTAATTTATTGCCCAAACAATACATTTTTGGGTGCCAATAACAATATTTATGATGATACAACATGACTAAACCAGGACTGTCTAGGACAAAATCTGTCCAGGACATATGTTCACACTCCCTGGGATCCATTCAGAGAAAGCCAAACTGGCTGTGAACTGTCATATGGTCAAAGCAGCTCTGAAATCAAGATCAGCCAATTTTGTAAATGGTAGTGTCTTTATAGGTGTATTCAACTCATCACATATCTGAATCCCAGTCTAAAAGTACTTTGGTACAGTCACAAAAGAGAATTGCACCATTATAATTGGATTGTATGGTAGCACCTTGATTAAAGAATCAGTCTAATTGTTAAGCGTGGTAACTTCTGAGCAATCGTGATGACAAGACTCGTAAATGATGTTGGCACAGACCCATAAAAGATCATGTGGTTTGCAGAGGTTCTATGATGGCAAGATTTGTGTTCTTTTTGAACACTTTTTTAGAGCCCTTTTGTTCCTTTTGAATTGGGGTGCTGAGAAATACCACTGAAGTCAAGAGAGTTGACTTTGTGGTTATTTTCTTAAAAGTGTGGATTCCCTGTTGGTAGTATCTTGGAGCAGATGAGTGTTTTACAGAGTTGGCATAGTATCAGTAGGAATTGAGTTATGCAGCAGGATGCATATAAAATAAAAAAACATAAAATAAAAATTTTGGATGGTTTTACACGGGCCTGCACCATGATAAAAATTGAAATTTCTGTATGTGTCTGAGACACATTTACCATTCATCCATTCACCCTCAGACACAAATGGTCTTGTGTTGTTTTTGTTAGTCCGAGGTTACCTAAAAGTCACTTGTTTTTTTAAGACCCAAGAGAACAGTAAGTATCTTGGTTTCAATTGCTAGGTTATATTGTAATTGGTATTGGTGCTTTTGTTGTCAACATAAAGAGACAAAGAGTATTTTGCTCCTAAGAAACTCATTTTTTAAAAAGTATCGTATCCTTAATTAAATGATGAGACTGTAATACCTAGATATGGGCTCCCTTAATAAAGACTTAGTTATGCACACTCTAATGGACATTTAACAGATGTATCCTTCTGTAATTTAATCTGGATAATTTATACACCCTAAAAAATCCACAGCCTGGAATTCTGTGACCTTGGGTCTCTTGATGTCTCTGTGACTAACAATAAAATTCATTTGGTCTTCAATAAATATTCACCTTGAAGTGATACCAGATTAGGAATGTACTGCATTCAAAAAGTTTAAGGTAGCTGAAACCCAATGAAAAATCTGACAACTTCAAATCATCTGTATGTCAAATTTGCTCTGATCACAAGAAGACCTTAGTATTCATATTGAATATAACAATAATAACAAACTTTGAATCATATTCTCCTTTTAATTTTAAGTGACAAATTGTACAGAAAATACTTGTCATCATGTATCTCCAAAATGGCTGCCACCAATTCTTGCCACCCTTTCCTCTGTATAAGTATTCTTCCTCCCTGAAGAGGTGGAGTTATTCCCCACCCCACCCCCCTTTACATCTCACCCAGAATTGGTGACTTGTTTATCCAATAGAATGTGGCAAAATGGATGTGCTGGGACTTCTGAAGCCAGGTCATAAGAAGCATTGCACCTTCCACTTGAGTCTCTTGAATTACTTGCTTTTGGGATACTCACACTTTGAGGAAGCTGGTCACCAATTAAGAAATCCAAGAATGATGAAAATTCAGTGCTTTGTGAAGTTCAGACAAGATGGAGAGAATGCCCTTCCATGTAGAAAGAGAGAGATGCTAAGGCCAATTACACGGGTGAAGAAGCCATCTTGGAAGTAGAACCACTGGTTCCAGACTCACTGTTGACATCATGTGGCTTTGAAACCAACTACCTCGCTGAGCTCTTCCCGAATTCCTGACCCACAAAACCATGAGCAAAATAAATAGTTGTCTGAAGCCACAGTTTTGAGGTACTTTGTTAAACAGCAGTAAGTAAGTGGAACAGAGACCCTTTTCTCTTTATTATATTGTATCCGTTCTGCTATTTATGAGTATGCATTTTCAAGTGGAATTAACCTGAGATATAGAAGGGCCTAGAAAATGCAGTCTTGGGGGGAAAAACCACATCATCTTAAAACACTGCACTGCTATACCACCTGCTCTGAAGGAAAGGAAGAAAGTAGGGAGGAAAAACAGCAGATCGTGTAATTATCCCCAGGGGCATGTCGATTAAGCATATTCACCATTTTCTCCCTCTCAAAGACAACTCGAAATGATCAGTGTCTGTCGTTAAATAATTGAAGACCTAAGGAAAAAAAATTTACATGAAGCAGATCTCTGTTAACAGGAGGCACTTCTTCCTGGATGTTCCCTTTCCGCCCCATCTTCCTGGGAGCTCTGCAGTGATGCTGCAGGGGAGATTCTCACTTCACTAATCTGCAAATCCTGTTTGAGAGAAACCCCTGGTGGTCTGCACAGTCTTCTCAGGAAAGCTTTAATAGCCAAATGCATTAGCGGGGTCTCGTGTGGCTGAGACCTCATTAATCTTCCCCGATCCACCCTGGTATATTTGCCCATTTACCATGAAGCATTAATAGAAGTAAGTAAAACTGAAACATGCTTGTCAGGATGATGGTACGGTAAAGCAAGGGATGAAGAATGTGGGCACGTTCTGTTCACTCGTTTTTAGAATAGGTTCATTCGTATGGGCTCTTCTTTTCATTCTCTTGACTTTCACCTTGACATTTATTCAAACTCTACAATCAGATGCACAACTTAGAGATTTAACCAAAAATGGTGTGTCCCTCACTTAAATCAATGTTAAAATATACCGATAGCTTCTCTTTCTTGCTCTCTCTTCCTCCCCACCTCTCCTCCTTTTATCGTTTCTGGTGGAATAAAGAGATTTCTTATCATTAAATGAACATCATTTCTTGTAAAGTTTCCCAGGAGCAAAGAAGATGAATGTCCGTTTCTCCCAGCATCGCTCCTCTGTCTGATAGCAGCTAACATTTTAAAATGATGTAACCTTTTGGCATTTATAGATCTTTGGGGATTTAAGAGAGAAGTTACTCTGGGACTTGTAATGACCATGGAAGTGTGTTCTGATTGAGTTTGAGTGGAGGCTATGGGATAATGCTGGAATTTTGAAGGAAGCTCAAATATTCTCAAGGTATTTAATCAGTCTTCATAGTGGCTGCAATACTAAAAATATCTCTCAAATTTGTCCATCATTCTCTTCCTTTAAAATCTTATTTTTTAAATGTTTTTATTTATTTTTGAGACAGAGAGAGATAGAGCATGAGCAGGGGGAGGGGCAGAGAGAGAGGGAGACACAGAATCTGAAGCAGGCTCCAGGCTCTGAGCTGTCAGTACAGAGCCTGACGTGGGGCTCGAACTCACGGAGTGTGAGATCATGACCTGAGCTCAAGTCAGACACTTTAACTGACTGATCCACCAGGTACCCCTAAAATCTTATTTTTTTAAGAACCAGATGATACAGTGCTAACTGTTCATGAATATTCCATATTCCCTCCTTTCCCCTTTGTATGACAATAGCTATTTCTCTGGCAAAATGACTTCATTTTTTTAGGTGCCAATGAGTCATATGATCTCTTTATCATAAAATCAGTTACACTGTTAACAATTTTTATTGGCTTTAGCATAAATTTCTTCGAGAATCTACTTGTGAGGGAAATGTTTGTTTCCCCACCTGTGCTATGATTAAGTCAGACCTTGTTTGCTCAGTTCTGCCATTTTTTTCTAACCTATACTTGTGATAAAGCATAAAACCAGTCTTCCGGAGGAATGATGCTAGAAGGGTGAGAAAAGAAGGCCAGGGTCATTATTAAAAATCTGAGTGTGAAGCAGGTCTGGGTATTTTGATTTCATAGATTTGTATTTACAGCCAAAACATTACCTTTATTTCTCAGGAATATCTCATCAGTCATTTTGTTATTGAGAGTCTCCATTACCTAACTCCTAATTGCTTATTGCCAACCCCCTTTCCTCATCTAGGCAATATTTTTGTGAGATACTTAAAATATAGTCTGCCTCTCTCTCTCTCTCTCTCTCTCTCTCTCTCTCTCTCTCTCTCTCTCCCTCTCCCTCTCTCCCTCTCTCTCTCCCTCCCTCCCTCTCTCTCCTTCCTTCCCCCCTTCCTTCCTCTCTCCTCCTCCCCTCTCTTGAACTCAACTCCCACATTTTTATAAAACATATAGTACTAAATGTGCCATTCTTTGTGAAGTACTAATATTAACATTAGCATAAAACTTAGCATTGCTTTCACACAGATGAACTTAATCTACACATAAACCCTTGCAACATATGCCATAGACAGCTTTACCACTGACTAGCTGTGTGACCTTGAACTAATCACCTCATTTCTCTAAGCCTCATTTCCTCATGTGCCAAATGGACATAGTATCTACCTGAAGTATTTTTAAACAATTTAAGGAAGTAATATTTTAATGGCTTAGTAGAGTGTCTTGTACACAACAGATACTTAGTAAATGTAAACTTTTTTTATATAGTGTTACTACTCTCAACAAGAGAACAGGTTCATAAAAAGATTAAGTGAGCTATGAGCTTTTCAGAGTGGCATAACTGATACATAGCAGAGATGAAACTCAAATCCATCTTTGGAGTCAGTCCCCTTGTTATTTCCTGTGATTATAATTTATGCTTATAGTTTGTTTTTCCTTCTTCTCGTGACATGAATGACCTTCACAACATGTACTCTCTTTCTTTGTTTTTTCTGAGAAGGTACACACATTCACAGCAACATTGACTGGGGTCAGGTTTAGGATTTGATCATGACTCTTCACATGGAAAACAGATCTGTGGTTCACGATCCCTATGCTCAGCCCTGGAGATCAGCCTGCCCGTGTACATGAACATATGTTTCCTTTGTAGGAACGATTAGTTTCATCCACGGTAATGGAAGCAGATTCTTGCCATGAAATGGTGTTTTTTAGTTTGATATTCTCTAAGTTGACTCAAAGGAGAGAATTATGTTCAGTGGTTCCAAGAGAAATAAGAACTCAATCGTAGGCTTTTTTTCTTGAATTGTCTTCCAAGGAGTGTAACCTATACATTGTCATTCCCAGTGAACATCGTTAATTTCCTGTGTACTCTACACGGTTGGGCAAAAGGAGCACAGTTTATTGTTACGTAATAATTAAGAACTGGAGTTTTCTGACAAGGCTAGTAATAGATGTATGAAGGACTGGAATGAAAATATTCTATATACTTCTTGAAAACACTTTTTGCCCCTAAAAAGTCAAAGCCTCTGGGTCCGCATTAAAAACAATAAAATTGAGGGGTGCCTGTGTGGCTTAGTGGGTCAAGTGTCTGTTACTTGATTTCTGCACCAGTCATGACCTGGTGATTCTTGGGATTGAGCCCCCATGACAGGCTCTGTGCCGACAGAACAGAGCCTGCTTGGGATTCTCTCCCTTCCTCTCCCTCTGTCCATCCCCTGCATGTGCATGCTCTTTCTCTCTCCACCCCTGCTCTCTCAACATAAACTTAAAATAAAAGTAAGGTCACAGAATAAACTGTTTAGAATATAATGCCACAGTTTCCCTGCAATTTCATTGAATCAACTTTCAGGTCAGGAGTAAACGGTCTGTTGCCCAAATGTTCTCTTGGCCTCTTAGTATTTAATGACCGTACTTTGTGTTAATGAACATGGATTGTGCGTTAGAGGAGCTTCACTGAGTTTGGGGGGGGTGGGCAGTGGGTAGGAGTCGGATTGTACACTGAGTCCACCTTTCTACAGATTCTATCAGTGTATACTTATTTGAGCTTTTTTTTTTTTCTATTTAATCACTTCCCTCTCCTTTTCTTGCTGTTGTTTGTACTTCAGTGACTTCCTTTTCATGGGTCACTCTAGGATCCTGTATAGCTTTCCCTAACACTGTCCTCCAAACGGCAGCCACTTGGTAAGCACTTATTGTTGTCACTCTCCACTCATCTGGTAAGGATAAATGCTCAGCTCGCCTTGGGAAAAGGCAGCTTTTCCACCTATATTGATAGCACATCATTTACTTGCTCCGATTCAATTTTACCTAATTTGTTTTTAATATCGAAGCCAGAGGTTTGCAAATAGCCTCTTATAGTGTTTATAGACAGATTCTTGTTTCAATACAGTGGTTAGGTAACTGGAGTGCCCAATCGCTATTATCAGTATTTTTTTTTTGTCATTGTCATTATCATTATGGAAAGTATTTGTTTTGCACCTGTGATACAGGCGTCTAAATCTCAGTTAAGCCTTAAGCAAAGCAAAAGAGATACCCCCAGTATATTACCTCTTCATGATTAGAGTCCATGAACGACAAGGAGTAGACAAATGAGCAAACAAATAGTGAACAACACCTAAAGTAAATACTTTGTGCTTTAGGACCAGAGGAATGGTAGGGACAGGTGTATTCCTGGAGGTGGTGAAATTGCCCCTTATTAACTACCACTTTGTCTAAATGGGTAAATGATGGAATTCCAAGAACAACACATCTAGGAGAATCTGGAAAACTAAATAGTAGGGGGATGTCCTCAGTAGGCACCTGGAAGAATCAGAAGGCTGCCAGGCAGACTTTTGTAGAATTGCATCATATAGCCATATGTTGAGTCTGAAGCAAGTCAAAGAGAATAAAGATGTATTTAATTTCTGATGACACTGAGTTGTCAGAAGGACTAATACCAAAAAAAGAGAGAAGTGACATATTTTAAATCTATAAATTGTATTTTGTGTTCATTTGTCACCTCTAGGAAAAGCAAATAAAGTTTCTTCCTTCTCCCAAAGTGGATGATGAATGATTGCTTAGGGTTGGGTGGCGGGAGCCTGTGTCACTGTTATTGACTTTCTATGGAAAACAATTCATCTACAGATGCAGTCAGCGTGGTGTGTGTGCACACCCAGCAAGGCATACGTAAACTGGTTCTAATCATTCACGGGCTGCTCTGAACAGAGAATAATTACTCTCCTGTTAAAGACAGGCTCTTCCCCTTGTCTCTACCGTCCTTACCTCCAAGCACAAGAGCAAGGATTTTTTTGAGAGGACTCAGACTCATAATGTCACTGGGGTCCATGGACTGCATTCAGCCAAAGTCAGGTGTGAAAAGAACCTACTCATTTACTCACTCATTTATTCATTCATTTGTTTATTTACAAAGATCTATGGACCTGCTATGGACCAAGCTTTATGCCAGCCAAACAGGGTCCTCTCTGGTTAGAGAACTGACTTGAGGAACTGTACAAAGTTTAGATTCATGCCTTTTACAAAGTCCTCCTAAAATTCCCTCATTATGATCCTATTCTAGAATGCAGAGGATTAAACATTAAAAGCCAAAAGGGGCCAGAGAGCCAGCATAAACCAGCAAAACCAGGGATCATTGAACATATTTAAGAAATATAATCTGTTGAGGCACCTGGGTGGCTCAGTCAGTCGAGCATCCAACTCTTGATTCCAGCTCAGGTCATGATCTCATGGTTCATGTTTGATCAGGTCATGATCTCATGGTTCATGGGTTTGAGCCCCATATCAGGCTCTGCCTGCACTGACTGAGTGGAACCTAAGTGGGATTCTCTGTCTCCCTCTCTCTCTGCCCCTCCTCTACTCATATGTACAGGCATGTACTCTCTCTCCCTCTCAAAATAAATAAAGTTAAAAAAAGAAGTGCAATCTGTTATTTTTTGGGGAGTATTAAGTAACTTGAAGGTATTATTTTGATAATATTTCCTAGGAGAACACCTTTTTGAGAAGATAGGACTTTATTTATAAATGCCATCATTTATGTCTAAAGATTGGATCACATTTATTTTTACATTGTTTCTTTTTCTCAAATAGGTTAAACATTTTTCTATTTAGATGTTGCTTAAATTCATTATTTACTTCTTAACTTATTTACTTGTAATAACCTTCAAAAGGACACCATAAACCTCAACCTATTTGAATAAATTACTAAAAAAAAATTGAATTTAATGACTGAAATAATAGGATTCTATGTATTCAGTTAACAGTAAATTGTCAAGTACTTATCGCTACTCAACCACTGCACTGATTGTAACCTAATTATGTTGAAGGCTATGATTAAGTAATTGAAATATTTTATACACAATGGTACATACTCGTGTGTGGATATGCATTTGTGTGTTTCTGGTTCAGTTAGAAATGAACATAGGCCATTATACTAAGTGGAAAAACCCACTACATCCATGATATTATATATAGATGCGAATAAAGAAGTAGAGGGAAGCACACACATGGTTTGACTTGTTCAAGGAATAGGGTCATGAGCAATTTATTTTTCTTTTATTTTAAATTCTTCTGGCAGCCTTACAAAGTTGTTTGTGCAATAAAAAATGGCTAAATAAAAATGGGTCCAGATTGACCTGTTTGTTTTGCCTGGATTTGAGCAGAGATTTGAGAGAGGAACCAATGGAAGGTTTGTGTCATACAGATACACCTATAAATCTTACAGGGGAGAATTTCCTGACATCTTCCATCATTTCCAAAATGTCAGATTTTCAGATAGGGTTTCAGGTGAGGACTGGAGAGAGAAGCTGAGATTTGGGTCTATATACTTTTAGCATTCAGAATAAAAAACCAAGGGAGTCAGGAGTTTTGTTTATTTAATATTAAGTATCCTTGCGTTTGAAAATGCTTGTGTTATTCTACCTCCCCTCAGCCAGTATTATCTGGAATATCTCATATGGTCTCATGACTTACACCATTAGTGAGTCTCAAAAATATTTTAGATGACACATGAAAATCAGCTTGATTTGAGGATATTCTGTAGGTCTACTGTTTTTATTTTGGTGAAACAGTCTGCCAGGGGAAGCAGGTGGTGCAATCTGCTCTCATGGGAAGAAAGGAAAACATATTTTGGTTGACAGGGAAATAGAAAGTCAGAGGAGGAAAAAAAAAATCACCTTGCCTGAGACAATGGCCGCTCTACAGAATCGATCCTCTTCATACTATCATGGAAATTACTTTCTGGCGGTAGAGCCGAAAGGTTGTTATGTATTATTGTCGACTGTGGTTGGAGACACAAAGCAGTGCGATCATTTGATGACTTATTTGTTATTTGGAAAATGACAGCTTTTATGTGCCAATAAATATGAAATCACCTGCAAGTATTCTTGTGAATTTAGGAACCATCCGAATGTCCTTTCTTAGTGCATAAGGTAGAGTTTAATGAAGCCACGTGACTTGTACTTAGTCAATTATCTGGCGGTTCTGTCTCCGCCATCCGATGAGGGAACCCTGTCTGCTTGGTGAGTGCAAGACAGAGAGGCCCGTGTAACTTTGTCAGAATTTCTGGTTGGTGGACAGCGGCTTCCCCGGAACATGGAAGGAGGCAATTAGTCTCCAGTTTTAGGTGTGCTTTTCATCTTGTGCAGAGTGTGGCTGACGGCCACAGCATCCCGCTTACTCCACCACATCCCTTTTTCTCCTTCAACAAGGGCGGGTTGAAGGAATAGCAAGGAGCTTTAAATTCATCCTGGGTTACAGAAACACAATCCAGGCTGAGTGTGTCTGGCGTGCGGTGGTCAGGTGCCATTGGCGGTGACAGGACACCACTTGCAAAGATGACGCTGACTATTCTGAGGTTTTAATATGATTGCCTCCGCACGCTTGAGAAAGCCCCATGTGTTTGATCTTTTATGACATGACCCTATTTTTTTTTCTTTTCCTTCCTCTCTCTTCTTTTCCTGGAACTGCTGCGTCCTCAGCTGGCAGTCTTTAAACCCTGGGCTGCAGTGATTTCTCTTCATATGACCACACATTAAGCATATCTTTCATGCTTCTCTGAACCAAACTCAGAAAGTGCCAATTAATAAGTTGATGGGGAACAAGTTAATGGGTAGCATTAAGGCCACCTGTCTGGAGGCATTAGGTGTGCACGTTGACTGAGTGAAAGGAGACCTGCAGAGAGTCGGGAATGAGGTACTTTATCACACATTCCTAGAGGCATAAAATGAGAGAATAAAAGTCCGTTTTCAGGGCAGCCCCTCCATCTTGTTGCTCTTGTGGATTGTTCACACTGCTCTGGCCAAGGTTAACCATCCTCACGAGAAAGGACAAAGCATCTGAAGCTGTGAGTGTTTATACATGTAAAGCATATTTCTTGGTCAGTAGGCTAAAGATTGAGAAGAGCATCCGATACTTTTCCATGGCACTTCCATTCATATCTGCTCCAACTATTCTGGGCATCTTTCTATTGGACGTGACTGGTCTGAAAACTCTATTCATTCATTCATTCATTCATTCATGTATACATTCATTCATGTATCCATTTATTTATTCATCCATTCATTTGGAAAGTACTCACTGAGTTTATAAAATACGCTGGGCCTTACTCTAGCTGCTGGGAGTATACTTGTGGGGGAGAAAAAGAGAGGAATATCATAGATCCCTGTTCTCATTGAGTTGATGTACTAGTAGGGAGTATGTAGATGAGAAGCAAAATAAATCAGCAAATTATAAAATAGGTTTAAAGGTGATAAAATGTGGCCTTTATACAATTTCCAGAGGGGGATTTAGAAAGCTCAGCCTTTGAGTCAAGACTCAGAAAATCAGATTAAAGGTAGGAGGACACAGAATATTGTTGGTGTGAATAAGAGGGCTTATGATTAGAGGAAAAAAGGAATGGGCCCCATCCTCTTTCTCTTTCTTTCCACCTTAACCACAGCAGACTATGACAAGTCTTGAATGGAAAGTAGACAAGGCCCAGTAGGAAAGAGGGCTGAGGTTAGGGGAACAGTAGGGCATATTTCAGATTAAGGACATAACCTTGAGAAAATACAAGGAGACCCATAGAAGACAATAAAATGCACTTCATTCTTTCCTCTCCCTTCCAGCTTGTCTGCCTCTTTGATTTTTTAGTGAAAACAGTTTCATGGCATTGGTCCAGGAGAACAAAGCGACAGAGCCAATGTCCTTGTTTAGTCAAGCATTCTTTAGTCCTTCTTGCTGTCTTACCGAACTGTTAGCTCCTTTCTTTAGTTTTTGTAAGTTTGGAAACTTAACATTTTGTTGTCTTCTTTCCCCAACAATTCTCGGCTGCAGATCATGTTACTCACAGACCCGGAGATTGAGAGCAGCTTACTGATCAGCTCAGATGAAGGGGCCACCTATCAGAAGTACCGGCTGAACTTTTACATTCAGAGCTTGCTTTTCCACCCCAAGCAAGAGGACTGGATTCTGGCATACAGCCAAGACCAAAAGGTGAGCATAATTACCTCATTTGAGACAACAGTGCCTGGTTTTCCAGGGAACAGACCAGGAGTTGATTGTCTCTACCTTTCTTCTCAGCAGTGACTTTTGTTCTGTGCAGTAGCCTGAACTCTGAACCAGGGGTCGGGAGCAGCAAGGAAGATTTCAAGGTGCTTGCTTGAGCTGTGTAAATATCTGAAATAACATACAAGGGAAGAGCCTGACACTAAGGAAGACATGGTGGAGAAGCAGTTATTAATAGATGCCATGGGCCATCAGGGGCTCCTACCCCCCATGGAATTTGAGACAGTGTTTTGTGCATGTGGAGATGTGAACATTTTTCTGGATTAAGGGCCCAGAGCTTTTTTTCAGAGCCTTCTTGGGAAGAAAAACTCTAAAAAGGTGAAGAACACTAGTGATTTGCTAAAACAGTGAGAGACATGGCCAGAGGAGCAGTGATAATGGTCATAGAGGACATTATTCAGAACCAAGTCATTTCACACTGACAAGATAACTCTGTCTTCTCTTGGTGGTTGTGCTGAAGGAGAGGTCTACTTTTTAAGAACATTGACTGAGGTTGTGCTAGTGTGTGTGTGTGTGTGTGTGTGTGTGTGTGTGTGTGTGTGTGAGAGAGAGAGAGAGAGAGAGAGAGAGAGAGAGAGAGAGAGATGTGTATATATTTTATGGGATACATACTATATACTACACATACACTATAAAGTATCTCTAGTCCCTGCTTTTAAGAAGCTTAAATTTTCAGGTAGAATATAAGGTGAGCAACAGCAGATACAATTAAAGAAACAAAGGATTTACAGGCAAATATGAGACTCTAGCTATAAAAGCCAATGAGAAAATAGGTGAAATATTGCAATGCTCTTTGTGAAGTGAATGATTCAGTGAAGTTATTCTGCAAAATCTTTTTATGGGAATCTTGTGCTAGAAATTACATATATTTAAAGAGATACCGAACTTCTGTGAGTGAGGAGGTTATTCTAGGGTTTGTTTTTTTTTCTGTCGAGCAGATGTAGATGTGCGGGGTTCTTCCTGAAGGCAGGGGAAGGGTAGACGCAACCTTCCAAGATCTCTACTGACTCGGGCATTTTGGAGGTGGCAAATTAAAATTCTTAGGATTGGAGTTTTATTCATGCTGCCCTTACTGCCAAACAAAATGCACATTGAGCCTAAAAATAGAAAAGATTTACAATTAGTATCTTCTTTTCCTCTTGAGCAGCCTGGCTACCCTTTCAGCAGGATGTAAAATTTCATTCCTGGAGTCAGGCCACAGTGCATCTGGTCCAAGATGGTGCAGTTACCAGAGGCGAGGCTGAGCAGCTCGGGACACAGAGAATTAGTCATTTAATCCACTGGGTTGACTGTATTTTATTTGACAGTTGGTTAATTTTCCCCCTAATGCCAGAGGCACAGTGAGGACCAGATTTACCTGGCTAAGTAGAAACTCTACAGTTGTGCTGGAAGAGATGCCCACACATGTAACCCTTCATGTTCCAGCACTTCAAACAGGGCCTCCCACAGCCACTGTGGCCGAGTGAACAACCCTGGAGGAGTGTGGACATCTGAGTTGTGGCCCCAACTCAGCCACAGTACTTGGTGAATGGTACTTGGTGTTGGTCTTTGCCTTAACACGTGTTTACACAAATAAGTATGCTTGCAGGTGCACTTCCAATGAGATGGACAAAAATACATTAGACTCCAGCTCTGTTGTAGATGCTCCTCATGGTGCAGTGTTGGTCTAAATCAGTTTATCAAGGAGCATTCAGTCCATGCGGGGAGAGAAGATAAATGTACATGAGTTCACTAACAGCCTAAGAGAAGCCAAAAAGGCAGTACCCTCATTCACACATAACAGATACCCAGTTGAAGTAGCTGGATGGATTATATGAAATTGGCAGCCCAAAGTTCAGGAGATAGAGATCTTATGAAATGATTTCACCTTGACCTTAAAGAATATATGTCATATTTCTGTTTGGAGGACCACACTGTACACAAGAGGAATGTCCTAAGCAATAATATAAAGTTAGAAAAACAGTGTTCACAGGGTTGAGAATGCGTCTATTTGACTGAAACTGAAATTTAGTAAAGTTAATTCTGTATATATTTTTGGAATCTGATCTTGACTGCTTTTTGCTGTTTTGACTGCCTGACTCCTAGGCAAAATAAGTTTTGTTTTCATAATTAGGACCCTTTTGAAAAATTTGGCCAGTGTGATGGTGTCTTCAGAGGTATACACTATGAAGGTTATTCTGGTAGCAAAGTTAGGATGAACTGGGATAATATGAGGTCAAAAGCAAGAAGACCGGTTAGGATTATATGGCAGTAGTCCTGGTCTGGACCAAAAATACCTTCTGTGACCATGGACTGAATGAATTCTATCACTTTAGAGCTGGAAGGAGCCTTAACAGTCTTTGCTGGTATGTAGCTAACAAACCAAAACTATGAGAAGTTAATGAATTTCCCCCAAAGAGAAAAACCACTCATTGGTATCACATGTCAAAGTTCAGTGAATGTAATAAAGGCTTATATGAAATTTGGTAGCATTCTCATCCTTGATTATGACATCTAGAGATTAGCAGTTAGGCAGAAAGATACCAACCTTACTGTTGAGCTCTCTGTTTTTCCTAGAGAGAGTGAAGGAGAAATCATCCTAGAAAAAAAATTTGTAGATAGCCTTCTAAGATGAGTAGGGGATAGAGTACTCCATATCTTAGGGCTTAAGTCACAGAATGAGGAGTGGGGCATTTGCTGGGAGGCAAGTGGGCTGCAGCCATAAGATGAGCCATTGGCCAATGAGGTTGGCTGGAAGTCAAGTGGAAAGGGTGTGTGGCCACTCAGGTGGGTCAGTGATATGAAAATAATAGCCAGCAAACACCCATGAATCATGGAGCTTTTAACACTGGTGAGATGCTGCACTGAGCACCAAGGAGAGCCCTGTGCTGGTGTTGGCAGGCCAATGACTATATTTGCCCAGGAAAAGGGAACATTTCTTCTTTCATGTAAGGATTGCTCATCAGTTTTTCTGTGACAACTACTATTGCTACTGCGGCAGAACTCCCCGTGAAGATCTTAGTCTCATTGCTGGTCCTCGTGCTGCTGGATGCTTTTCTACGCTAGCCTATGGTGAACAGAATACTCAAGTAAAAGGTGCTGTCCCTTTGAAAGAATCTTCTTCAGGTGGCCACTCCTTGAGAACTCACCCGTGAACAGAGTCCTCCTCTCCCCCCTCTTCCTGGTCTCCTGCCCCCATTGTCTTCTCAGACGTGCCCTCCCTCTTTTGAATACATACTCTCCCTCTTTCGCCACCCTTATTTTCCCCTTACTTCCTTGCCTTTGCCTTTTCTCTCCTTCAGTACAGGAGACTTTTAAGGCCCTGAGGACAGAGTCTGGAGCCCTGGCTTGCAGGACACAGCCCATATGAGCTGCGGTGTTCTGCTCTGTCTGCATTTCATCTTGTGTGCCTCAGTACCGAGAGGAGGTTTTTTGATGTGCGCATTTTAAAGGACCCAAAGTGTTTTGTTGAGCCTGTTGTCCTTTCTGGCCCAAGAGAGAGTTTTACTGGCCACCAATTCCATAGGAAATCAGATTTATTTTCTTAAAAATAGCTTTTCATCACAGACAAACGTGTATGGACCAAGGCCCTCAGAATTCATAAAATCAGGCCTTCTGATGCTTCAGTCTTTTTTTTTTTCTGAGAGAAATCTGACTATGATATTCAATGTCTAGATGGTTGCCAAGAGGCGAAAGCTTTCTTGAATGAGCATGCAGCTTTCCAAACACCACAGGAATGACTGAAGCAGAAAGCAGTACCTTTTTTTCCCTTTAAGGTCCTGAAGTACCCTGGCTACTTAGGGAGCCCTGTCCGGGGCCTAATGCAGTATAGACAAAGGAGTTAGCCTCCTTGGCTTCTAATGGGTCTTTGTGAAGGTGTGCCTTTGGAAAGCCCTGAAATCTCCAGAAATGCAAATATAATAGATACTATGGAAATTTTGTCAAATGGACAGAGGGATACTGGTCCCATAATGTCACACTACTAAGAATTCTTACAAAATAGCAGTCAGTCACAATGGACACAACAAAGAATGCATAGCATTGAGTACAGGACCACCAAGATCTTGCTCTCCTTTATTTATTATCTTTTTTATTTCCGTAATTAAGCAGTCCGCAAAGCAAATATTCTGTACATTTGGTTGTTTGTTTGTTTGTTTCTTTGCATTCGGAAATGGAGCCAGCACCGGAAAGCAGAGAGAGAGTTCTTCACTTCCTTGCTAGTTTCCCCTCACTTGCTTGCCTCAGTGCAGGAAACCACCCAAGGAAGGCTTAGCAGCAGGCTGAGTCTGCCAGATTACATCTTTATTTTAATTTGGCAATAAACTAGTGTACAAACTGTGCTGTAAAACATTGCCTCCAACGGCATCTCTCAGTCTGTCTTAAACACCTCACTAAACATGATGTGTTGGGAAACATTTGAAATGAGAGAAAACAAAACGCAGATGTGACTGAAAGAGAAAAAAAAGAAGAAGAAAATTATAGGAATGTGCATATACCTCAGCTTTGCAGACCGCCGTGGCACTGGGCCCCCGGCCTCTCCATTAGGGGTTGCACTGGGGGACAATTTTTAAAAGGGGGGGTCTGCAGTGTTGGGAAAGCAACATGACCACTTGGGGCTCAGGCCAGTGAACAGCTCTAGAGGAAAGGCCCCCTCACCTGCTTGCTCCACTTAACCCCCTGGCAAAGATCTGCAGGGGGGCCTGCTGGCTCTGACCCTTTTTCTCTGGTCCCAGGAGGTGTACTTCCTCTTGCCGCCCTTGTGGATATCCAAGTTCATTGAGGCCATGAACGACAAGCAAGAAATGGTACCGAACAAAGCGGCTGGGTCTGGGCTGTGAGGTGGAGAGCAGGTGTTCATGTAGACATTTAGAGGGGTGGGGGTGGGGAGGTGTTGGGAGGCTCCACCCTGTTGTTCTTGCAGCCTTGGGTGGCTCATCCAGTGTCACCAGACCTTCATATTTTCTCAAGAGAAAGAATCTTGGTCTATTAGATATGGTATTTTCATACTTTTAAGTATTTACAACTAACTCAAATTAAAAAAAATAATGTTATTTATTTTTGAGAGAGAGAGAGAGATAAAGCATGAGCACGTGTATGGGTGGGGTGCAGAGAGAGAGGGAGACACAGAATCTGAAGCAAGCTCCAGGCTCCAGACTGTTAGCACAGAGCCTGACATGGGGATTGAACTCATGAACCGTGAGATCATGACCTGAGCTGAAGTCGGACACTTGACTGAATGAACCATTCAGGCGCCCCAACAAGCTCAAAAACTTAAAACAGAAAATGGTGAGGGGAGAATAAATCTCATCTTGCTGCCTTGCGTTAGTCCCCAAATCACTTTTCTTTCCCTTCTGTCTTTCCCATCAGCTTTCTTTTCCTCCTGTTCATGGATCTCCCTGTCAGTTTTATTTCAGACGTTAAATTGTTTTGTGATTTTTTTATAAGTTTTATTTATTTATTTTGAGAGAGAGAAAGAGCATGGGAGGACAGAGAGTAAGGGGGAGAGAGAGAAAATCCCAAGCAGGCTCTGCACTGTCAGCTCAAAGCCCAGTGCAGGGCTTGATCTCACAAACTGTGAGATCATGACCTGAGCCAAAGTCAAAAGTCATCCACTTAACCGCCTGAGCCACTCAGGTGCCCCTGTGTTGTGAATTTTTTAAAAAAATGCTTCCAAATTGGGTGATCAATTCTGTGGCGGTCAGACAGAACCTTCAGGACAGTTTGGTGGGCTACCTTCATTTTGTGGCAGTTCTAGAATATTCACCAGTTTATATTGTTTCATTTATTCTGGAGCTTGATGATTCAGCATTCCAAGTAATATCACGTGAGAGCCTTCTCGACTCCTCTGTATTCCAAAGAATTACAGTTTATGAAAGAAGCAAGAAATCCTAAGGGTTTCATGTTACCTCACCTTCAATATTTTGGCATTTATGTGTATGTGTGAGATATACACAAAACCGAATCATAGCTCTGAAGGGGGCGAACATGTTTTGATAAGGAGGCTCTTTTCACACATAATTGAAACCCTAAATATTAACAGTCAGCATTCTCTGCACGAGTGAAGACTAACTTTGAGCTAAAATGATATATTGATAGAAAAGGAAAATTATACTGCCAATGTGTTCAATAGCATATGATAGAATTTTAGTAACCTGTATAAAAGTAAATAAAAAAAATACTCCTTTTAGTTTCATATCCATTCCTAAAACCAAAAAAAAAAAAAAAAAAAAAAGCAACAACAACAAAACAAACAAAAACAAAACACCTCCCTCCCTCCATTCCTTTTTAATCTTTCCTACGTCCTAACAGAAAGCCATTGCTGATCTTGGTTGTTCTGGATCTTGGCAAACTGTGACTGCTTGAAAAAGGAATAAAGGTCAGCATTTTCCAAAACTCAGTCGTAGTGCTTTCTCGCCAGTAGGAGACAATACAGCAAGCCAGATAAGATCATGAGCTCTCTACTCTGTCAGGTCCTACCAATGGCGGGATGACTTTTGGCAGGTCATCGTATGGGTTCTACAACTGTAAAGTAGAAGTAACAATAAGAGAATGTGCCTCACGGGACCGTGTGAGGATGCTGATATAACGTGTGTAAAACACTTACCACAGAGCCTGGTGAAGAATAAGCATCGTAGAACTGCCAGCCAGTGTATGATTCAGAGGCCTGAGAGCGAGCCGACCTGGTGTGGTGTCGCTGGATTTAGACACGGGGCTGCCTTAGCAGCAGTTCAGTGTCTCCCCAGTACCTGAAGTTGTAGACATTTAGGTCAATGCCAGATGCCCCCTTAGCATTCAATCGTTGAGAGGTACCCTGGAACCAGAATGAATGGAGCAAGGAAGAACCGATGCGCAGTACTCAGAAAGTATTGATTATAATAACAGTAAACCATTAAGTATTAAAGCATTTGTCTTCACAGTAACTCTGTTTGTTTTTTAATAGACCTGGTAGCCCCTAAATGTCAAAAGGGCAAGATTGTAATAAATGATAAATAGATCCTTGAAACTCAGCTCCCCGGGGATAGTCAAATAATTTCTGCACAAGTGCACTTAGCAAACAGATAGCTACCTAATGCCATCCTGTTTCTCCAAGGCACGACAGTAAGTAAAAAGGCACTCAGTTATGTATATGAAATATGTTGAGCATTATAGTCCTTGCTGATTTGGTAGGATTTCCATGTGCTTGAAATTTTCCAATGTCAGAGCTGATTTCTATTCTCATGAATATGTAAATAATGTAAGTATCCAACTACAAAACTGGCAATTAGAGTGGAAACCAGGGAGCTTGCTAAATGTCATCCCCAGTGCTTGTTTATAAAACAAATTCTCTAGCCGAAATGCCATAATATGTAAACAAGAGAGGCCTCTGTTCACCTTAGATGCCTTGTTTAACTAGGTGATATCGTCATTTTTCACTTGCGACCTGGAACACTTTGAGCTACCTGTTCCTAACCATTTGAATGGAAGGGGCTGCAAGAAGGAAAACTGGGACATATCGAAAGGAGGTGCTAGGATTAAGGTTTGGACAGGCACAATTATGCTATCTGGTAGCTATTTAACCTTTGAAATAAGGTCAACATTTTTCCTTGTGCCGCTTTTTAGCCAGCTCTTTTGATCTGTTCTGTCCACCAGTACTTGTCTGAATGGAGTTTGTCACCTCCTTAAACCAAGTCCCAGTCTGGAAAAGTTTGGAGGACATTAGACTGCTTAAGAGAACCTGGATTTCTTTCCTTACAGAGCTCATTTGTAAGATGCCCAGAAAGCCCTGCCTCTCAGGGGGGCCCTTTAGAAATCTTATAATGCTAGGATTTTCTGCATTCTTCCGTGTCAAGAGTGGTTGCAAGCAGTGATGTTGCCAAGAAGGGCAGGGCTTTGGGGAGGAGGAAGGCTTGGCCTTGTGAGTAGACACATTTTGTGAATTTATGACTATGATTTTCATATTTTAAAAAAATGTGATCTTGGCCAACCTTTTACCATGATATTGTAAGTACATATTACAAATGGCACAGTCATTGTTCCCAGGGACTCAGAGGCCAAGATCACATAGCTGGCAAGAAGAAGAAAAACCGGAAGTTACACACCCTCCTAAAATTGCCAGGTTCCTAAAATCAAATGAAAAGGCACTGATACAGACCTTCAAGACTCTCATTCTCCCCACTTACTTAACTCCAATGCCTGCCTGGCCGACGCAACTACAGGCATGTCGAGAAAATATCCCAGAACAAGAAGACTTGTGATTCAAAGCCAAATAGCTTCTGTTGCCCTAGGAAAGACCATGATAAAAAAATATTCAGCCTCAGAGGCTGGGAACTTGGAATTCTTATCTAAGACCCTTCCTTGCTTCCAGAAAGTCTGGAAGAAAAAGACAGTCACATCTGCCTCTCCCTGTCATTCCTGCCTTCCTCAGGGTCTGTGGATACTGAAGCTTGATGGCAATAATCCGTAGCAGAAAGAGGAGCGAGACAGAACTAGCAGTGACCATTCATTCATCTTGTAGCAAGCCTTCTGCAGGGTTTTTCACACCAACTGCTCAACTTTATTCTTGCAGCAAGCATTAGTGATGTTATTATGCTCATTTAGCATTTGGGGACTCTGCGGGTCTAAGGAGTTAAGAAAATTTCCTAAGATGGCCTGTCAAGCAATTGCTAGAACCAGAGTATAGTTGTTGTTTGAATGTCTTCACACTCTGTCATTGCATTAAAAAATCCAAACCCCCCCCTCAAAAAATGCTTGCCTCCCTGGAAAAGCCATTATGGTTTTTAAATTTTCTTTAATTGCCATTTCCCTCCCCCTGTTTTTATGTAATTGTCTCTTCTTTGTCCAACCTACCACATATCCCTCTGACAGATACCGCGGTCCCCATATCAGGAGCTGATTTCACAGCAGAGGGAGGACTGTTGTTTGAAGATCACTCGGGAGAGGAAGCGAGGGGTGGTGGGACCTGTGAGCCGGAGGGAAACCAGCCCTCACTGGTTCCTAGACACCCGCACCCCTTGTGATAGAGAGGAGTCTGCTTGTAAAACTTCCCCCCGCCCAGGCCAAGTGATGGGGCTTTCAGAAGTGACCCACTTGATGGGGACACCTGGGTGGCTCAATCGGTTAAGTGTCTAACTCCTGATCTTGGCTCCGGTCATGATCTCAGGGTTTATGAGTCCACATTGGGCTTCACAGACTTTGTCCTGACAGCACAGAGCCTGCTTGGGACTCTGTCTCTCCCTGTCTCTGCCCCTCTCCTCTTGCTCTCTCTCTGTTCTCTCTCAAAATAAATAAATGAACTTAAAAAAAAAAAAAAAGAAGTGACCCACTCTAATGTTCTACTTCTGGTCAGATGTTTTTCTTTTTAAATGTTGTTTTGTTTGTTTATATTTTTTAATGGCCTCCCCTTCCCTCTGTCTCATACCCAGGGGCCCTGTCTAATCAGGCACTCACTGGTCCCCCGCCCTGGTGCAGCACCTTCCAGCTGGCCTGTCTCCCCCATTCCATCTTCACGGTCCTAATGCATTGGTCTTACAGAGACACAGCTCCAATTACGTTCCAAGTGACAATTTTCTCCTGCTTATTTTTATGTTTCACAACTTCTGAGCTTTATCATCTGTGCATTTAAAGAATGGTATGATCGTATGGCTATGGAGGGCTACTCCTTTTATCATCAGTTGCCTTGATATTATGGGATTTGTCACATAGATTCTATTTCAGCATCTAATTATTTTATTTATCTTATATTTATTTCTCCATCTATATTGGATCATCTTTAAGGCCAAGATTCCATATTACACACACACACACACACACACACACACACACACACACACCCCTCCAGACCCAAGTCCACAGGAAGTATCTATAAATGAAAGTGGCCCTTGGTCACATATTGAACCTTCCTTCCCAGACAGCCCCAGCTCCATATGTCTAATCTCCCAAGCCTGCCTCAAAGTGCCAAACCCAACTGTCGGGCATGTGACAGACTTCAGTGACAGCTGGGGAATGGCCAGTGACAGATTTGATAAATCCAGCCACAGGAGAGATTGATGGAGCCAGTGATATGCCACCATTCCTGCTCACTGTTCATCAGCAAAGGCTGAATCCACAGCCTTGGTGCTCTTGTCTTTTGACCTTGGTGACATTTGGATCCAGTCTGTATTAGCTCCCTGCAAGTTTCAGTAGGATTGCATCTGTCCATCCGCATCCATCCCGCACCCAGGCTCTGTTTATAGCCTCTCGGCCCCCATGGCTTCACCTTTCTGCACATAGCCCGTCAAGCTGGGTCTCTTGCAGTTCACAAACAAAGCACAAAAACACGACCCTAAGCTTTGCAGCTCTGTTTATTTGCTTAGACTAACCCGTTCATTCTGGAACACTTTTTCACCACATATTTATTTTAAGGAATTTTAACTGTCCTCCTGGGCCCATCTTGAAAGTTCTGCCAGATTCCCAATCTGGAAGAGTCTCTCCTGCATAGGCCACCATAGCACTCTGAACTGAACGTTATACATGATTACTATATGTTATCCGTGATATTCTAGCCTTTGGTGTGAGGAATTTGCATGTGTTGGCGACAGGAGTGCTGGTCTGAGACAGCCATGATGCGTCTCTCACCACCTATCCCTATACCCACCAGCCAGGAAGAAGACTTGTGCCAACGCTTAGGGAAGCTTTATCAAACTACTTTAGGTACCTCGGGGTGTGCTATTCCCTTCAAGTGAGGTCAGGCCTTGTTCCGTGCCATAGAACCAGAGTATCCGGCACACTTCTGACGACCATGGGTTTCTTTGGATGGATTCTCTTTCTTCCTGTTGAAGCTGGTGGACGAAAGAGCTTGATATTTGCAGTGCCTCGGGCCTGGCGTTAGGAATTCATTTGAAGTCCTCAAGGTGCCATCTCTTTTTTCCTAAGAAGAATTCAGTAACAGCATTGAGAACTGGAGAATCATGAGGTAGATGAGTGCTTTGTACCCAGACCATCCCCAGGGCATTATTAGGATGAGGCAAATAAAATAAAACTGGCAGGGTTTTCTGTCAGCCATCTCAAGAAGTGCAATTTGCAGGCCTCCTGCCTCTAGAATGTTAAGGGCAGAGAAGCAAAAAGGAGCAAGCAGGCAACCTTGAAAAGAGCCCCCAGCAGGAAGTATTCTGCCAACATGGAAGCCTCTCAAGGAGTCTGTGTGGAGGAGACCCAGGGGCCTGCCTCCTCACTGGGAAAGTCTCCATGAGGAGCTTTGTGGAGGAAGCATTCAATCCTGTCAACCACAGATCTAAAAGATGTTATCGCTCTTCCCTTTTGCCAAATTGTGTCCTCGCACCAATATCCTAAGTGCAGAAGAAAATCCCTAATGTGCACTTGTCTCACTTTGAAAGAGTGGCTGCATTGATCTGATTTAGAAATATTGAGAAGACTTTCCAGGGACAGTGATGATTGCAGGCTTTTTCATCGGCACACGGAAGTGGGATTTCTCTTCAAAGAAAGATGCTTCCCTGCTGGGGCTTCAGCCACCATGCAAATGGTAAGAAGATGGAAAATGGAAGTTGCCACCAGCTGTGCTCACACCCCCCTTCTCTCACCCCGGCTTAGTCTGCTGAAGAGCAGGAACGCTGAGCAATGCCAATGACTCTCACTATTCTCACCCGCAAGCTCTCGGTCTTCCTGTGGCATCCATCTTTGTTCTCCCCTGAGCCTGCAGCCCTAATCCCGTTGCATCTCTGCAGCCTCCTGAGGACGGCCCCAAAGATGGCTGAACTGGTTAAAAGCTCACAACAAAACTAACCCTTGCCATTGTATTCTTTGCAATTAACTGTATTTTTATCTGGACTCTTCTCACAGCAGACAACGGCAGATGGCAAAACAAACCAGTGTGAGAGATGTCTAAAAAAGAAAAAAAAAGAAGAAGAAGAAAGAAGGAGGGAAGGGGGGGAGGGAGGAGGTGGGGGGAGGAAAAGAGAGGGAGAGACCATTCTGGAAAGGAGCCTGGCAGGAGGGAGAAGTATTGACAGGCCCAGACCAGCATAATGACGGAGTGGAGGGTCAGGCCCTGAGGCTGATAGTAGATCTGGAGTGTAGATGAGCATTGGGTTTGTGCTCATTAAGTTATATTTACTGAGGAAGGAAAGAGGTCTCCGGTAGTTTAGGATGATTTGAGACAGGAAGGGCTTTCTGCCTTGCATTCTTAGTCAACCAGAATCCTTTCCGTGTTCCCTTTCTAAAATTTCTACTCCTTCAAAAAATTTTCCCCAATTTCCCCCAATAGTTTGTACCAGTGTTAGCCCAATAAAAACAAAACCAAAAACCCTTCAAGAATGGTGTTTTGGTGTTTACGACAGAGGTTAGTAGATGAATGTTGCCCTCCTAAAACAAATATTGTGTCTTCCCTCTGATCTCTCTCTCTCTCTCTCTCTCTCTCTCTCTCTCTCTCTCTCTCTCTTTCTCTCTGCTCAGCATTCCTGGAGAAAGCTGTTCTGTTTTCTCTGATGTGACAGATAGTAATGATAGTTCTTAGTGTTGTGTTCTGACAGTCAAAAGAAACCTTAGAGCCAGAGACAGACAGACAGGGAAATAAATCTTATTTAGGTACTACCAACACTATGAATTGTATTAAAGGACGTTGACTCGTTCTACACAAAAAGCCTTCCATTGGCGGCTGAGACAGTGTCATTGAGTAAAAGGCCTTGAGCCCTTTCTCTGCTTTATGGAGGAGAATTTTGCTGTCAGACTCTGCAGGTTTCATTAACACGTTAATTTGAATGGCTCTGAGTTGGTAAACTTTTCTTGCTCTGACTCCAGCCTGGACTCTAGGGGGAAAATGTTTAAAGTAGTAGGTGAAGTACACAGAGCAGCTTTGGCTAAGGGTAAATAGGCAAGACCCTGCTTCCAAATCCTTGGCAGTGTCAAATGTACTGATTTTTTATAGTTTTGGCTTGTTCATTTGTTTATTTTTTAGATATAGACCTCTACTGTGGATCTATGGAAATAAAACATATCCCTCTGATAAGTGACCTTTGTTCGCCCACTGGGAAACCTGGGTGGTACTTTACTGGGTAGATTCATCACTAGGGAATTTGCATGGTATAAAATAGATACTCCTCCCCCCTCTTATCATCACTATGTGCTAGACGGTTTCTGGAAGGAAAGGATTCCCGATACCTATGAGCTTTGTAGTCCTGTCAAAGGAGCAGTGAGTGGTCTCGGATATTTTAGAGTGATTTAAGATAGGGAGGAACTCCCTTGCATTCCTAGAAGGTTCTCTTGGAAGGCTACTGAGTAAGTTAAATATAAATAGGTGGCCTGTAGTTTGATACCATCTGTGGAACCATAGATCTTTGGAAATGAGGCCACTAGGAATTTTAGTGTGTAGGAGAAAGTTCATAGAAAAGATATATTTTGATCTGGGCCTAAAAAAGAAGACTGACATTGAGGTAGGCAAGTCCTGAAGCCACCGCAGCCAGAGTGGGTAGCATCAGTGAAGACACAGCAGAGGAAATGTGTTCAGGTGTGAATGAGAGAGTGAGAAGGTGGAGTCCGCCAACACCAAAGGGGACCTTTCGAGAAAGAAGGCCGGAAGTAATGTCACCAAGCTGAATAAGAGGCTTGGTTTATTGGATTGTCTGGTATATCTACTGCTTGAGGGGCCTCTGGATGTTCACAAATAACAAAGCAGCCCTTGAAGACGATAAAAACAAATATCATGGGACATACCTGACTGGTCCACAGATTCTGAATCCAAGCCTAGAGGGAGCAATTAAAAAAGACATAGAAAACACACACACACACACACACACACACACACACACACACACACACACACACATGCCAGCACCCAGTGATTCCTCACAGAGATGAATTTTCTGTGGGGGCAGGGGTGGCCCCATATGAACCCTCAGAGTTAATATTTGGTTTTCAGGATATCTGGGAGTCCAGCTTCACACCCAGAGTTGTTATTATTTCAAACCATCCTTCTTCTGTTACAGTTGCATAAATCCTTATATATAAAGATAGATATTAACGTACATTTATATAGAGACAGAGACACAGACAGTGGTGTGGACTCTGTTCTCTTTAAACTCATGGAAAGAAGTGTAGCTCTGGGCTTTAAAAAAGATAGAGCTGGGGCGCCTGGGTGGCGCAGTCGGTTAAGCGTCTGACTTCAACCAGGTCACGATCTCGCGGTCCGGGAGTTTGAGCCCTGCGTCAGGCTCTGGGTTGATGGCTCGGAGCCTGGAGCCTGTTTCCGATTCTGTGTCTCCCTCTCTCTCTGCCCCTCCCCCGTTCATGCTCTGTCTCTCTCTGTCCCAAAAAAAATAAATAAACGTTGAAAAAAAATTTTTAAAATAAAAAAGATAGAGCAAGGGGAGAAGGAGGAGCAGACCCTCCCATTCCAGGTGCTTGCTGTTGTTCCCCAAGTCTGTGCATTCAGATGCCAAGTGTTTGCAACACGCTGGCAAACAAGTAGCAGGACGTGTGTGCCCTGGCTGCTTGGGTTCTGAATGGAGAGAGAGTGAACTGTCCCATCTGTTGTTATCTCTGTGATGGGAACTGTGTCCCCAGCTCTGCGTGGCACTCTTAAAAGGAATCAAGCATAAAATGTATGCAGGCAACCTTTCCCCAGGCATGATGGGGCAGAGAAAAATAGTAAGACTTGAAAGAAACAGCCATAAATTCTCCTTGACCAAATACCCAAATACTGTGTCATTGGACTCAGTTGAGCCACTTGCTTAGTAATCACATATTTCAGCCTTTTCTTTTTGGCTTTAGAGTCTGTTTTGACCCACTGGACATACTGTCATAGGAAGCTCTTCCAAGGGTCAGTAAATACTCACTTGAGCTGACCTGTTCCTTGGACTTGCCCAGTGCATGTGTAGCCTTGGTGAATCACTCGGTGAGTCATTTGACCCTTCACTGAGTGCTGAAGCTGGAGACAAGACAAGGCTGGGCAATCATGGTATTCAGTAGAGTATGACTCATTATCCATTCACTGTGGGATTGGGCGAATGCAGTGGTGGAAGATTGGGATGTGACTGGGTTACAGACCAGGCACACAGTAGAAAGGAGATGTTTCCAATGATATTTATCACATCAGTAGCCAAATGTCCATGGGACCCAGAATGCCTAGAGCAACAGGAATCTCCGGGCTGCCATGAGGACACTTCTCTAGAGCTGTAAAGATTATTGGAGAGGAGCAGAGGTGTGGAGTGAGCCAGGATAAAGAGCAAGATGTAAGAGAAAAATGACATTTGGAAGGAATGGAATATATGGAGCATTAGACCCTGTCTCATGAGCAGTGTTTCTTTGTAGTGGCCTTGGGAGAGTACTGAAGCCATGTAGCATGTGGACTTGAACTCTTACCAGCTGTAGAGCCATCTGTAAATTAACTTCATATATCACGGGGATGATGTGTGGATGAAATGAAATAATGCATGGGGAGCCCTTGGATCAAAGTGAAGGTGTAGTCCATGTGGGCTGCTGGAATAGCCTGAAGCTTCTCTGGCTGTTGTGGAAAAGACCAACAACAACACTGGCTCCCCTGGGCTGCAGGTTCAGTTCTGGGCTCCCTGACTTACCATTCAAAGCCTTTTCCCAAGTTGCCCTCAACATTCACATCTATATTTATGTAGATAAGCCAGGCTTATTTGTATACTGTCCCTGCACATCTCACCACTTTGACCACATCACTCCTTTTGCAATGAGTGTTCTGTTTTTGTCAGTGTGAATGCTGCCATTCATTCGGACCTCGGCTGAATCCACACACATCTGTGAAGCATCCCTGACTTCTGAGTCTCCCTCCTTGGCATTCCTCTGTCCCTGGTGGC